>NW_021145320.1:0-50853 GCF_002837175.3 Physeter macrocephalus
AAAGTTTGAATTTCATTCGTGAATTAGCAGATCCACTGTGAATCAATAAGAGGAGTATAGCTGTTTGGGGTACATCTCCAGCCTCTGAAGTCAACATCCATTTCCTGATACCCACGTGCATCCTTTGGTACACAGAGACAGCACAGAGCAAGGCGGAATCGACTTGCTGTCCTTCTGCCACGGCTCAAAGGGAACTACTAAAGTGATGTCCCCTTACAGGTCTGGGATGATGAATGGGGCCTAGTTAAGGCTTCTAGTCAGAGAGTTCCGTTTTAAGGATCGGCTTCTTTGACCCTCTGTCCCATTCCTGACAGTGAGGCTGTTGGGAGCTGGCCATGTGCTGTGGGTGTAGGCAGTTCAAAAGAGACCTTGCTAGGAGGATATACTGAGAACTCTGCAAATCCTCCTTCAGCCTGGGGAGGAGTGATAAGGGCTGAAGAAGGGTGACAGGGCCCTGAAGCCTCTTCCTGCTTCCTTACTAAATAAGGGGACTCCTAAAATCTAAAACCTGAGAAGGGGACCTTCTCTGTTTCCTGATCGCAGCACTATTATGGCCTTTCCTGTGTTTGCTGGTGATGATGGAGTAGTGACCTTAAGAGGTGTGGCCAGGACCCAATAAACTGGCTGGGAAAGCTGGGACTTCCCTCACTTACTCTTAGCTTCTCCCAGAGCGCTGAGTGGAGGCTGGGTTTCCAGAGGATCTTGAGGGCACAGAGGCAGAAGGGAACTCTGCCAGAACTGCTGATCTCCAGAACATCTTCCCAGAATAAGGCTGCCTTCCCTAGAACTCACTGAGTAGGCACTTTGGGGATAAGGCAAGTGTTGCTTTGAACTGGGTCACTCTGGAAGGTTGGAGAGCAAGTGGTACAGATTTACAAGATCTCATAAAACAGCCATGGGACTGATACAGGCTTCTGTGCTTCGAGGTTCTGGGTTGTCCAAAGGACTATAGGCCCTGTATCTCTAGGGCCCAGCACTGCAGGCCTGCAGCCTTCCTCTGCTCTCTCCTCCTCGCTTTCCTCCTGAGCTGCTGAGATGGGGAAGGATGGGATCTCGTTGCTTCACTCTCATGAAATGGCGCATCAGTAAGTGCTACTTAAGAAAACACATGGTCTGCCCCTCGAAAAGGCCCCCCTCTGCTGCTGCCGCCACCAACACCTTTCTTTATTCCGCCCAAACCTCACCAAGGGGAATTTGAAACAACTGTGGTGATAAATCCGCCTGCAGATAATTGGCAAGAAAACAACACTTGTGCAGTATATAACGTTTTATGGTTGTTTCATGTACTTTATTATAATACTAATGAGCAGTTATATATCAGGAGCTAACTGCACGCCGGATTAGCTTGTTAGCATGATATGAAATGGCAGAGCAAACAGTCCAGGCCCCTCGCTCCCTGCATGCCTCCCCCACCCTCCCTCCCTACCCCTCGGTCCCATTTGCACTCAGTAATTAGTATGCAAATTAGGCCCCAGGACCACACAAGTTCTAGTATATTACAAGGGCTTTATTATGCTCTTGTGAGTACATGATGGAAACGGCCCATGACAGTGTTTATCTCACTACCTCTGTCTTGCCACCTTCTTTATCTCTTTCTAACCCTCTGCACAGACACACACACACACACACACACACACACACACACACACACACACACACACACACCTTCCTTTGCGTGGTCTACAACCAACCTCTTCCTGAATCAGACCTCCAAACTTGATAGAGGCTTAACTGGGTCTTTCTACCTCTATTGAACATATGCAGTAACAGGAAGCCTGCTCCTTCTGGAAGCATGGTTCCATTCCAATTGCCATACTTGAAAGAAAAGTCTCCCTTTTTCTGTGGTTGTGTATGTGTGTGTGTGTGTGTGTGTGTGTGTGTGTGTGTGTGTGTGTGTGTGTGTGTGTGTGTGTGTCAAGACCCCTTTAAGAATTTCTGGAAACTCATGGACCCCATACGCATTCACGTATACACAACATTTATATTCAGTTTTAGGAATCCTAAAACCCATGCAAAGAGGAGGATCCATTGACTTTTTTACCTCATATTGAGCCAAAATGCGCCTTTATTTAATTCTCATCCTGGAGTTAAAGTTCTGTCCTTTGAGTCTCTTCAGAGAAAATCTTTTTTTTTTTTTACTCTATGATGAACTGGCAAATACTTAAGAATTCCTATCGCATTTCTCAATGATTCTTTCCTCAGCTTCTCCAACCAATGATCACAAGTCGTGATTTCAAGACATCTTTCCATCTTGACCAAATCTGCCCTAGTCACCAATGTCCCCCAAACAACATGAAGCCCAAATCAGAGCAGAATGTTCCCACTGCGCTTGTGGTGTGAGTGGCCTCCTTTGTTCTGTTTGCTGTATCTCTGCTAATGTGGCCAAGACCTTCGGAAATCTTTTGGCAGATGTACATTCACCCCAAACTCCCAGGTCTTCTTCCCATGAATTCTTTGGAAGACATAACTCTTCCACACTTTCAGAATTTATTTTTAGCCTACATGTAGAACACTTACCTTTTTCTGTTAAATTTCCAACTTGTGGAAGTAACTTTTGAATCATGATTCTGTATTCCATCTTGTTGACTTGTCCCTAGCTTGTCTCACTCTAAATTTATTAGCCATATTGTTTATGGTTTCAAGGTGTTGATCAAAGTGCTAAACAGGGCAAAGGACAAAATCCTGTCCTATGTCACTGAAGACTTCTTTTTCAAACACTGACCAGTATTCTTTGGGAACAGTTATCCAGCCAGCTCTGGATCTACCTGTCTCTCTCCTGTGTCTCCTCTATCACCCTTTCTTTTCTGTCTGGTTTACCCTATAAATGTTCTTATTTATTTATCTATTTATTTTTATTTATGGCTGCATTGGATCTTCGTTGCTGAGCATAGTCTTTCTCTAGTTGCAGTGAGCAGGGGCTACTCTTTGTTGCGGTACGCGGGCTTCTCATTGCTGTGGCTTCTCTTGTTGCGGAGCACAGGCTCTAGGCGCACAGGCTTCAGTAGTTGTGGCACGTGCGCTCAGTAGTTGTGGCTCGTGGGCTCTAGAGCGCAGGCTCAGTAGTTGTGGCGCACAGGCTTAGTTGCTCCGCGGCATGCGGGATCCTCCCGGACCAGGCCTCGAACCCGTGTCCCCCGCACTGGCAGGAGGATTCTTAACCCCTGCGCCACCAGGAAAGTCCCTATAAGTTTTCTTTAAACTCCCTCACCTTCCTAAAAACAACTACCTTTGATCCTGTATGTCTCCTGAAGCTACCCCTAGTTTTCTCATTCTCCTTGTAGCTGCATTTCTTGAAAGACTAGTCTACACTTTCTCACTTCCCATTCAGAGGTGACCTGGCTGGTCTGGCCTCTGCCCTCATAACTCCAATTAAACTGCTTTCACAAACTCAGTAACAACCTCTGAATTGCCAAATCCTGTGGACACTTTTCTGTCTTTGTCTTCCTTAATTTCACTTTCACATTTGACACCAAAAATCATTGCCTTCTTTTCAAAAGCTCTATTCCTATGACTCACCATGAGCCCATGACATGACACTCCTGGATCTTCCCTAACTCTGAGCATTTCCTTCTTGTTCTCCTTGGGTGGCTCCTGTTCTTTCACCTGCCCCCAAACCCTCAGCTTTCTACCTATAGTTCTGTTTTTCCTCTTCTTTTTATTTGTCCATTAGTTTGTATGCTTATTCAAAATAAGTACCACTGAGCAATTTTATGTGCCATGCACCATATTAGAAGGTAAGATACAAGGATCAAGGTAGCACGGACTCTAGCTTCAAGGAGCTCGGGCTAAGAGTCCTAATTCAATGTGATGAGTGCTTGAAGGAAGATACAAAAAAGGCATTATAGGAGCCAAGAGAAATTAGTGAGCCAACCTGGAGAGGGTAGAAATTATTTCACAGAAAAGGGAACGCTATAATCAGTCTTAAAGGATGAGTAGGGCTTTACTAAGCTCTCCTAATAATCCCTCATTTCTGAATCCACTATTTTATCATTTTTCATCTGTATCACTATACCACTTCCAAAATTTTCTGATTTCCATCTCACTCCTTGCTCCTACACCCCTACCCAATCTGCTGTCCACACCCATCATGCAGAAGAGTCTAAAATGCAAATTTGATTCTTTGTAAAATCCTTCATTGACTTCCTTTGCTATAGGCTAAACTCCAGACTCTTCTGCATAGTATGCACAGTCTTTCCTATGAATCTGGCCTCTGTTTAACCTGCCAGCTGTCTTGCGGGGAAGGGGGCTTTTGGGTGGCAGGTGGTCCTGCCCACTGTGCTAAGGTGGGCAGCAGTTGGCCATGAGAAATCCAGCCTATAAAAGACATCCTCCCACAATGGCTTCAGTTGAATTTTGAAGAATGCTCCTCCTTCCCACCCGAGCTCAAAGTCTACACCTGATGGCTTCCCAAGGACACCTCCGTTCCTCTTTCCTCTCCTGCTGCCCACATCTCCTTCCCAGGCAACAGCAAAGCCCCACAGTATAAGCAGACAGGAGAGAGCAGGAGAGTAGCTACCCAAAGGAGAAAGATCAGAAAGGAAGAATCTGTAAAGCATGAGCACAGAATAATGGGCTTCATGAATACTTAGCATAAGGAAGAAAGGAAAAAAATCTGTGTAGCAGGCAGTTTTTGTAAAGCGTTGAACTGTACCACACATCACCCCCTGACAGGCCCTGATGTTAGCTCCTGGAATGGATCACAAGAGACTCATTAGAAAAAACAAATATTATCGCACGCTGAAATGATTTATGGAGAAAAATGAAAAATTTGGTGTTGTTGCGTTCCCTCTCACTCACTCCCCCTCGCCTCTGCCTTCTTATGGGGAAGTTATTTATGGCTCCAGACCCTTAACAAGAGAACAGCAAAGCTCTGAGCTGATCACTCCTGCAAACTGCCTACATTTGATTTTTATTAGTGACTTAAAGCTTCCTTATTTTTCTTTATTGTCCTGGGCGAAGGCGAACCAAAATGCATTTTAATGCCTGCTATTCAGGCCAGATAAGAAATGTGTCTATGCCTCCCCCACAAACCAGCCACTGCAGCGTCTCTGTCCAGAACGAAGCGTTCTGGGTGATGGAAGTGAGGAGGGAGAAAAACCAAACTCTGAGTGGACAAGCCAAGCGCCATGAACAGGGTCACTAATACATCCTCCTTTTGTGGTGGCTGCTGGGTGCAATGAATCAGGTTTCCTTGTTGAGGCCAAGGCTGAACCAGGTAAGTTTCAGACAAGGAAAGGAGACAGTCATTAACATTTATTGTGGTGTTTGCTAGCTACCAGGCATAATTCTAGGTGTTTTCCCTTAGATTATTTCACTTAATCCTCCTAACAACTAGGAGTTAGTCAGGCTTATACGCTTCCTTTTATGGAAGAGGAACTTGAACTTCAGAGAAGTCAAGTAACTTATCCAAAGTCACACAGCTAGTAATCAGCTGAGCCGGGATTCAAATCCAGGTCAATCTCACATGGTTGTCTGGATTTTCTTCCTCTGTACCCATTGTCTCCTAGACTGAATCATGACGTCTTTAGAATCATAACTTCTGAGCACTAATTGGAAGGCTCCTCAGAGAACTATTTCATAGTCCCATCTCCTGCCCACCACAGAGGCTCCCCTTTTCCTGTGCTGGACAGGTCATAACCATGTCCCTGCTGGAAGCTGCTGTTTTCCAGGGCATTCTGGGGCACTGTGGAACAGCTCCAGGGGGTCCCACATGCTTTTCACACTGAACGGTTATAGAGCATCTCCAGTCTGGTCAGATGCCTTCCCATTCTGGTCGCCTCACTCTGGAAAATTATAGCTGTGAGCAGCACTCTTAGCATGCATCTCCTGGATATGGGTAATTTTATAAAATGAAATCTTGAGAAATCCCTCTTGAGAAAAATTTTAGCCTTTGACATCCCCGGGTGGAGTGTGGTCCTTGCTTCCAGCACTGTGGCAACCAGGACTGGTGCTACAGGAGAGTGTGGGCTTGACCCAACTAATGTAACTAACTAACTGACTCGCCTAACCTGCCTAACCTTGTTTCTGCCTGTTCTCCATGGCCTTTGACCTCTGTCTCTGTACGCTGGTCCTCCTGGCCCTAGAGTCTCTCCAGCTGCTTCTCGTACAAATGATGGTAGCACTAGGCCAAGAACAGAGTAGGAACCAGTGCAGACCCCCTCCGACCCTGGAGGCAACTTTGCAGTAACCATCATTTTTCCTTTTCCTAGTTATTTCCATTCTGATTCAGAGAACAGTGAGCTCCTACTGTGGAGCAGGCAGTTAACAAAGTTAACATCTTCGTCTGTCCCGGGATGGGGAAGATGCTGGGAGTGGAGGAGTGGTCACCAAAGTGTAGGGAACCACTGTAGGGACAGTTTGGGAGCGCAACTCTGGCTAATCCGAATCTGTGCTCTCTGCTCCACAGCTGGTCCCGGAGGGAAACTAGGGTCGCGGGGAAGAGAGGATGGTGTTATTGACGACATGGGGCGGGGAGCCCCAGATGAAAGGCCACGGGGGCTGCCCTCCAGTGCTATCCGTAACTCACTCTGACATCTGAACAGAAGGAAGGGCAACAGACTAAAGAGTAGCCCCTCCCCCTCCCCCTCCCCCCCTCTTCTTAATCCCAGGAGAACGGGGACCCCAGCCTGGGGGCATCGCTAGCCCTTCCACCTGAGCGAATCAGGCTGGGCCAAAGGAGCCTGGAGAGAGGAGCAAGGGAGTGTGAGTCTGGAGGGTCTGAGCTTCCCGCCCTGCCCCAGCCCCTCCCGGGCCTGCTCTAGGCCAGCCGCACTGGGCCTCATTCCTGCAGGGCCCCGTCTCTCTGGGCCTCATTCCTGCAGGGCCCCGTCTCTCGGCAGTGTTGCTAGGTGCGGTGAGCCCGGGTGCCTGCCACCCGCCGGCCCAGGCTCCGCCCGGAGACCACTGGGGAGGCTGGGAAGAAGGAGCCGCATTATTTGGTTGATCCCTCCCTCCCTCCCTCCCCCAGCCTCAGCACAGTGAGCTTTCCGGAGGGATGGTTATGAGCCAGCCCATCCCCAGGCCTTCCTCTTTGTGCAGAGACCTCCCCGTCAGACCCCCCACCTTCGCTCGCTCCCCCCTCCCCCTTCCCTCTGGTTCAGCAGAGCCAGAGTTAAGCCCGGGGTTAATGCCCAGTGACACCTGCAGGTTGGCTAGTGTTGTTGACATGGGGGTGGGGGGAGGGGAGGGGTGAAGGGGGAGATCGTTGGTGGCTTTATTATGGAGAACTCAGCAGGCCTGGGGCCTTCTATTGTCCAAGTGGCAAATAAATAAATAGGAGAAAGTAAGTCTTCCCCATGGCTTACCGACGGGAGGTTAACAGCTGGACATGACATGACAAATTGGGCATTTTTCTTTGGGGACTGATCCTTACAGCAGCTAGCAGGGAGAATGAGAGAGAGAGGGCGGGGGGAGTTGAAAGAGAGAGAGAGAGGGAGAGAGAGCAGGAACACAGACCCATCTAGTCACCGAAGTCAACGTTGAAGCCGCGTGTGCATGTCCATGGGTACGTCTCTGGGGTGTGCAGGGGACATGATATCGTATGTTGGATATCTGGTGGGGGGAAACAGGCATTTTGCGTGACTGCCTCAGGCGTAAATCCCAGAGCTCCGGAAGCTGGATATCTGGCCCTGGGGAGAGATCTCACCCCAGGGATCTGTCTCCTTGGACCCCCCTCCCCGCTCCGGCCAAATGGAAAACCAAAAGGTCAACATTGGCTCGGATCCTAAAGGATCTTCTCCCTCCAGATGGGTGGGATTACTGGGCAGTTGGAAGCGGTGGAGCAAGCAGCGGCCTCAAGCCTGAGACTGCCCAGCAGCCTCTCGCAAGTACGCCCAGTTGGCTGGAACTGGTCCCAGCTGGGCAGCAGAAGCATCCCACTTGTATCTGTAGCGGGGGTCAGGGAGCAGCAGCTCTCCCTGGACCCCATCCCACCTTCTTTCTCTTCCCCAGGGAAGGCCCAGCAGGGTCTGGGGGCCCAGAGGAGATAACCTCTCCCAAACGATCTCAGTTGCCCACTTTGAACTGGAGGAGGTGGGGGTGAAGGACGGCGCGGCAGCAGGTGGAGAATGCTTGGTCTCTGCCGGGGCCCCAGAACCATTCAAGCCCAGGTCTGCTCTCCATCATCTTTTTCTGAAGCAGCAGCAGGTCATGGTTCATCGCTTAGACCTGGGATCCCATCCTGTTCCTCCTCTGCTCGGCTCTGTGATCTTGGCACGTTATTTTACCTCTCTAAGTCTCGATTTCCTTATAGATAAAATGGGGATGATACTAGGCTGATGGGAGGTTTAAATGAGTTGATGCCTGAAGTGCTGAGCACAGAGGCTGGCGCGTGATAAATCTTTAAAATACTACTTGAGATTGCTCTGGGGCTAGCCAGCATTTTCCTTCCTTTTGCCCCGTGTTTTAAATTGATTGGGGTGGGGCTCTATGGAACTGTCCTCTGAAAAGGGAGGGGAATGTATATCCAGTTCACATTCACAAACTTGTATATCCACTATCTGCAAAGGCTGAATACAGACCAGGCTAGAGCCTCCATAAAAGCTCGCCTGCAAGAATCACCCCCTTCCCTTCATCCTCCCCAAACTCGTGTTTCTAGCGGCAGGTGGCAGGGAGAGTCCTTGCTGGTAGCGATTCTGCTCCCTACTTGCTCCATGGGGGGAAGCCTGGCCAGCATTCCAAGGACGTTTAGAGGGAAGAGAGGATTCCTGACTTTCCGGAGGGTTTGTGGCTTATTCTTCTGGAAGGCAGACTCTCTGTTCTCCCTCTGGGACCAGAGAAAAACCACAGGACAATGGTGAGAGAAGCTGAAATAATGAATTCATTCAAGGACTTAATGAACACTTACCAAGTGTCGAGCCCAGCTCTAGACACTGGGAATAGTCATAAACAAAGCAGGTGGAAACCCCTGTCCTCCTGAAGCTTACGTTCCAGGTATCTAAGAAAGGCCCCGCAGTGTCGGGGCTCCCCAGAGGTGCCTCCACCCCTTACCTGTGCCTCTCAGTGTGGCCAGGGCTTTTTGTGATCTTTGATGCTCTTCCTGTTGGATTCCAATCAGGCCTGCGCAGGAATCACAAAGGGGGCCTGTGAGAGGTGCAGGACACCAGCAAAGAGCCAAGGGAACAACTGGTACCTTTGGTTGGAGGGAGGGCAGCTTCCGGTGATTAACTGAAGCTTTATTAAAGAGAGATTTGAGAGGAGGAGGAGAAACGTGGAGAAGGAAGCTAGCATGTTTTGCATGCTTACTTCATACCAGAACACCAGGCACTTGATATTCATTGTCCAATTTCATCCTCATGGGCACTCCGCAAGGCAGTTAATATTATTCCCCTGGACAGATAAGGACACTGAGATTCAGAGGAAGAAGTGACTTATCCAAGATCCATAGCTGGTAAATGACAAAAATGGATTTGAACCCAGAGCCTTTGTTGTTTCCTCTGCCCCATAAAGCCCCACACTGGTTTGCTGGAGAAAGCCTGCCAGACGGTTCGAAGGCAACAGCTGTAGAGGAAGAAGAGGCTGGGAGAGCCGGCCAGAGGGTGGAGGTGTTCGAAGGGCAAAGGAGAGGAGAAATCTAGGGGGCCTAGAGAGTGGAGGAGACCTTGGAGCCTCCCTGAGAGAGCATGCTGCAGAAGAGCTCTCAGAGTTGTAGTTGCTGTCCTTGCCCCTGCCTCCTTCTGCACTAGGTAAAGGTCAATCTGAACCTGATAGAGAGGGAATAGTTCTCTGAAGATCATTGCCAGGCCAGAGGACCAAAGGGGTGGAAGGTTTATAAACAGGAGGTTTGAAGCTGTGGGGCCTTCACACATGACAAAGACAGTAAGCACATCATGACACCTCACAGGCATCTCAGATGGGCGTCTCCTGCAGATGGGGGGAGGAATTGGGGAGCTGACTCCCAGCCCTGGTGGTTGTGACCATTCAGCCTCATCACAGCCAATACCAAAGTCTCAGTCCCTTGTCCTCCTCCCCAAGCCCAGAGCCTCGGCTCAGTGGCCCCAGGCCCAGCCCAAGAGTTCCCAGGGCCAGGACTTGTACCTGGAGAATCACTCCACTGTAAGCCTCTGAAAGCAGGAACCACACAGGAGCTTTCATCTTCCAGGAATTCCCTTCCCCCAGCCCCCTGCTACTCACTCCCCTATATAATATTCCACGTTAGAGCTCATAAATGCTGCTGCGGGTCCCCAGCCTGATTGAATTTGGAAGCCATTGTTTACAGACGTCTGGCTGTACAGGGGGATTTATTGAATTTTCCATGAAATGTTGCTCCCCTAATGCTGTAAAAGGCAAGCAGCCCACATCAGAGGAGCCCTGCGTTACAGGATCATGTTACCCCGAGATGGAGTGCTTGCTTCAGAATCGGTGACGCGCCCAGCTCTGGCTAGAAGCAGGCAAGAGAGGCCTCAGGGATCACTCCTGACCCCTCACTGGCATCCCAAAGCTGAAACTTCTAAGGCAGCCTCAGCCCCTTCTTTCCCCTCGGCCCTCTTCCAGTCAGTCTCAAAGCCCTGGAGTCTCCATCTCCAGCATACCCCTCAAATCCACCCTCCTCTCCTCCATCCCACCTGCTACTGCCTAGTTCAAACTACTGCATTGTTATGGTCGCCTCACCAGTCTCCCCCTGCAGTTCTTTCTTGCCTGTGCTAATCCCTGTACAGTACTGTATCACCCAATGCAGATGGCACATAATAGGTGTTCCATCAATGTCTGTTTTGGAAATGAAGAGGAGTCAGGGCAGAAAGAAGGGAAGGAAGAATCAAGGTGTTGGTGAGTGCCACAGGCTGAAGGGGGCACCCTTCCCCCAGGGTCACTGGCACACTGGCCCTGGGGAATCTGTGAACACGAGAGGCCCCAGGACAGGGGCGGGGCATGGCCAACAGCCCCGTGAGATGGCTAATATGGAGATGTATCCTTGTGTGTATCACAGAAATGCACCTGGACCAAGTTTTCTCCATTTAAAAATCCTGTAGACCCTCATCACTTCTTGTGCTTCTGTCCCCTTCACTGTCTCACTGCTCAAAGGTTTATTTATACTGAACCACCTCACTTCCCACCACTGGCTCTTTGCTGCCATCATCCCTACTTCTCTATTGAATCTGTTCTCTTAAAGGTCATTAATCTGAATCCCCAAGTCTGTCTTCGTCCTCGCCCTTCCCAGTATCTCTTCAGCTAAACTGCTGGCCACCTTTTGGAAACCCTCCTCTCTCTCTGGCACCACGCGCCTGGTTCTCCTTGCAGACAGCTCCTTCTTTGGCTCTTGCCCTCCTCCCACCCGAAATAAAAGCAGGTATTTTCCAGTGTTCTGTCTTTGACCCTCTTCTCTCCGTGTATGCTTTAATCTGATGATCTCATCCGTCCCTGCAGCTGCAGCTTTCATCTTTATTTAGAGGACTCCTGAATATGAAGCTCCAAATCTGACCTCTTGCTGCTCTGATCCCATTTTTCCAACTGCCCGGTGAATATCTTCAGTGCTCTGTCCCACAGACATCGAGAAATTAAATCCATCATCTAGCCCCCACCACATCATAATTCACCTTCAGCAGTCCTTATTTCTGTTGATGACATGATCATCCTTTCAATTACCCAGTCATGAAATCTTGAAGCGATCTTTGCCATAGATGCTCTAGATTCATAAACCTACTACATCCTGTGTATCTCCACCTAGAGCAAACCTGTCTTATAACAGCCATTACTATGCCTTAACACACACACACACACACACACACACACACACACACACACACACAAACACACACACACAACTTGTTCTCTTTCCTTTATTTCTCAGCATGAAGAGCACCACTCTCCTTCCAGGCACCTAAGCCAGAAACCTAGGCATCCTTTTTCTCTTCTTTCTTGGCCTCACATCCCCCATGTCCCATCAGTTATTAAATCCTATAGATTCCTTATCATCCCTTTTATATGTCCCCTTATCCCGAGGCCCTGCTACTGACTTAGTTCAGGTCCCAGTATGTCTCACTTATATTATCTAAAAATCTTCCCAATTGGTATTCACCATCCAATCTTTCTATCATGCAACCTCCACCCCGCTGCTAGCATGATCTTGCTAAAATGCCACTCCGATACCTGCCTGCAACCCTCCAAGGGCTCCTCATTGTTCCCAGGGTAACATCCCAGCTCTCTAACGCCTCCAGGCATTCGCACACACTATTCCCTCTACCTGGCCTGTTCTCATCCACCCAAGCTCCCCACCCTGATGCCTTCATTCAACTTCTATTCAGTACACTCTGGATCATTCTTTAAGACCCAGCTCAGGGCTTCCCTGGTGGCGCAGTGGTTGCGCGTCTGCCTGCCGATGCAGGGGAACCGGGTTCGCGCCCCGGTATGGGAGGATCCCACATGCCGCGGAGCGGCTGGGCCCGTGAGCCATGGCCGCTGAGCCTGCGCGTCCGGAGCCTGTGCTCCGCAATGGGAGAGGGGCATTCGCACACACTATTCCCTCTACCTGGCCTGTTCTCATCCACCCAAGCTCCCCACCCTGATGCCTTCATTCAACTTCTATTCAGTACACTCTGGAAAAAAAAATAAGACCCAGCTCAGAGGTCCTTTCCTTTGTGAAGTCTACTCCAAACCCTCCAGACATAAAGGAGCCCTTCTTTCCACTAAGCACTTTGTTCGTGCCATCATGTTCTCTCAGGGCAGATGTGACGTAGCTTGTAATGCTCAGTATACATGGCCATCTTCCCCAGCCAGGCAGTGTCTGCTCTGTTCCAGCAGCCCCAGCACCTGGCACCAGGCCTTCCATCTGGGAGGCTCTCTCCAAATGGTTGCTAAGCACAGGTCACATTTAAGTAAAGGAAACACAGCATACCCAAGGAAGCTTCCTCTACAGTGGGATTTTTCTCTCTCCACCTTTTCTCTGGTTCTCAGGAGTGGATTCCAAGAGTGACCGTCTCTTTCTTGCCTCGCATTGTTCCTAGACTGATCCCTGGTGTGTCCGGTGGTAGGAAGGGTTCACCAGCCACGGGTTTCTGAAGTCTTGGAACTCCCTGTCTCCCCCCAGCCTTGAACAGCCTCATCTGCCATCCTTCCCAGTTCGGCCTCCCCAGTCTAGCAACCCCTTCCCCTTCCTCTCTCTTCCTCTTAGCTGGGGGACCCCTGGCCTTTCCTACTTCTCCCCTCCAGCGTGACTGAAGGGCCTTGGAGGGAAAACAGTGTTCCTCCAGAGAGAGCATGTGTTCACCACGTTAGGAAAACACGCCAAGCCGCAGGAGCCAGCCTGATGGAGGGGGTCTCCAGGCAGGAGCAGGGAGAGTCCCCACACCAGCCTCTCAGCTCGCAGACAGTTCTACCCTCACTCTGAGCCAGGGTGGGCAGTGGCTCTGGAGAGAAATAGCAGGAAGGTGTTTTCTCAGATTTAATTGGTTTATTTATCTTGTGCCTGGGCTCCATCTGTCCAACTTCCACGGAGAGAAGCAGCAAGGGCTCCAAGCTACCACAGGAGCCCTGTCCTCAGCCCACAGCTCTGCAGGGACCCAGAGCCAGCTGAGAATTTTAGAGTTTGTCCCCTGCAGGGCCAAAGCCTGGGACAACCTTAGGCCCTAGGGCCCAGAGGGACAGAAAGCAGATTGATCAAGAAGAGAGCACAAGAGCAGGCCTGACCCCTCCTGACTGCTAGCTGATGTCCCTCCACGGTCCCTTTGTCAAGGCCAGGAGGCCAAGGGGGCTTAGAGGGGTGACTCAAAGCTACTCCAGAGAAGAAGCCCAGAGGACCCAGGTCTGGCCTCTCCTACTGCAGCCGAGTGAGGCTGGTTTGATGAGGAGGCAGGTGGAGATCTCTGGGGTTAGGGAGACATTCCCCCAGGGAGCCTCCCAGGTGCCAGTGTCAGGTGCATGAGCTGGGAAGGCCATCGAGTGCCCGTGGCTGCCCTTGATTTCACAGCATCCTCAGGGCAAAGCTCCTCCTCTGGGTGCATAAGGAAAATCTAAGGGCTTGTCATCAATGATGAGCTGATGGGAAGAATCAGGCATGGGGAAATCAGGAGAGCCAGAGATTCTGAAAAGATGCAGAAAGGTTACTTTCTCTTTTTTTTAATATAAATTTGTTTATTTTACTTTTGGCTGTGTTGGGTTTGGCCCGTGTGAGAAGCACGGGCTTCTCTTGTTGCGGAGCACAGGTTCTAGGTGGGCGGGCTTCAGTAGTTGTGGCGCACAGGCTCAGTAGTTGTGGCTCGCAGGCTCTAGAGCTCAGGCTCAGTAGTTGTGGCGCACAGGCTTAGTTGCTCTGCGGCATGTGGGATCTTCCTGGACCAGGGCTCGAACCCACGTCCCTTGCATTGGCAGGTGGATTCTTAACCACTGCGCCACCAGGGAAGCCCCAGAAAGGTTACTTTTCTACCCTTAGGAATAGGAACCTCTCCAGAGAGCAAAGTCGTGCCTGCCCAGGTCTTGCCCCAGATTCGTGCTCCACCTGTCACAGCCCCGAGGTTAGGCCATAGGAGCTGTACCCAAGTATCACATAGCTAGGCTATGAATGATGGTTCCGGCCACCCCTTCTAGCCCCGAGCCTGTGGGTGGCTTCAGCAGCAACTCAATGAAGCTCAGGGACTTCTTGGGCCTCCTTGTGATGCTTCCTTCCCCTGGTCAGGTTGACCCCCTATTCATCTCATCCCCACTCTCCATCCCTGAATGTGTGTGTTCTCCTAGTGTCACATGGCAAACTTGAGCCATAGTTCCCAGAGCTGGGAGGTTTCTGAGGCAGGCCCAGACCCATCACTCAGTCTGTTCATGGAACAGTCAATATTCTCTAGCACCACCATCTCCACAGAGTGGAGGCTGAAGTCAAGTCTTCCCCTAGCCCCCACCAAAACTGGTCCCCTCTCCTATCTTCCATGCTTCTGGAAGTAGCACCAAAGTTTACTGCCATCTTCAATTCCTGACTTTATTTATCATATCACCTACCTATCCCTAATCAGACAGCAAGTCCTATTCATTCTTTCCCCTATCCTTTCCCTACCCACACCCCCAAGGGCATGGAAAAACATGTTCCCACCTCCCAGAGGTAACCACTAGTAACCATCTGATACTGCATTTCTTTTTTCAATGTGGAATTGCAAAAACACAGACCTTAGAATCAGGAATATCTGAATGTGAATCCTGGCTCTACCACTTAACTGTGTGACTTTGAGCCTCCGTTTTGTCATCTGTAAAAGGAGCTATAATAGTATCTACTTCATAAGATAGGATTAAATGAAATGTAAGGAAGATACTTCACACAATGCCTGACATGTAGTAAGGCTCAAGAAATACTAGCCACAGATTTACAGAAAAATTACAAACATAGTATAGAGAGTTCCTGTATGCCCCTCACTCAGCTCCCCCTAATGCTACCATCTTCAATCACCATAGTACATTTATCAAAACTAAGAAATTAACTAAACTACAGACTGGATTTGGATTTCCCCAATTTTTCCACTGATGCCCTTTTTCTGTTCTAGGATTCAATTCAGGATACTACATTCCATTTTGTATCATGGTTTTTCCACTTATCATTATGTTGTGAGCATTTTCTAATTCCCTTAAGTAGGCGTCCAAGATGCTTCTTCCAATGATGTTTAAATACTTCATTGTTTAAAAACAAACACATATATACAGAGAACAGAGTAATGGTTACCAGAGGGGAAGGGGGTGAGCGGCAAAATGGGTAAAGGGGATCAATGGTATGGTGATGGATGGAAATTAAATTTTTTGTAGTGAGAATGCTGTAGGATATATAGAAATAGAAATAGAATGTTGTTCACATGAACCTTATATCATGTTATAAACTGTTACCTCAATAAAAAATAAACTAAAAATTAAAAATAAATAAAAAAACAGCTTTCACATGCCATAAAATTCACTCAAAAAATATTTCATTGTTTAGTGTATTTTAATATATTTAACTATTTTCCCTTTGATGAGTACTTAGGTGGTGCCTTCTTTCTTTTCACTAATGAACATTTTTGAACATACATTTTTTTTTTTTTTTGCAGTACGCGGGCCTCGCACTGTTGTGGCCTCTCCCATTGCAGAGCACAGGCTCTGGACGCGGAGGCTCAGCGGCCATGGCTCACGGGCCTAGCCGCTCCGCGGCATGTGGGATCTTCCCGGACCGGGGCACGAACCCGTGTCCCCTGCATCGGCAGGCGGGCCTCGCACTGTTGTGGCCTCTCCCATTGCAGAGCACAGGCTCTGGACGCGGAGGCTCAGCGGCCATGGCTCACGGGCCTAGCCGCTCCGCGGCATGTGGGATCTTCCCGGACCGGGGCACGAACCCACGTCCCCTGCATTGGCAGGCGGACTCTCAACCACTGCGCCACCAGGGAAGACCCAAACATACATATTTTTGAGAATTTCTGATAATTACCTTTGAAATTATTGGATCAAATTTATGAATTTTTAAAAAGTTGTTGTATACATATTGATAGACAGCATTCTAAAAAGGTTATACCAATTCACAATCTCACAGCAGCAAATGATTATGCCCATTTTCTTAAACCATTATCCACATTATCAATTTTTAAATCTTTGTTAATAATCTCTGCATTATTGTAGCAACCTCCCCATTGGTCAATTGGTCTTCCTACCTCCTGTTCACCTTGCACAACACCATCAGTTCATACATCCTAAGCTTACAATTTCACCATGTTCCTTCCCTACTGAGAATCCTCAGTCCAACTCCCTGACTTGCCTGCTGCATAAGCTAGAGCTCCTCAGGCTGACATTCTACAAGCCAAGTCTTATTTTTGTCTCCTCCTGCCATGCACCTCCATTTTACTGCCCTCCAAGGGCCTGACCCAGAGCTGGAACTGCTTTGATGTGTGCCAGTGGAAGCCATTGCCCTCTAGTGCCTGGGAGAGCCATCAAAGGACAGGCTGCAGGCTATTGGAACAGGAAGGATGGAGGCTGCTTGGCAGCTCTGATAGACCTCAGCCAAGGTGATCTCAGGGTGCTCAGAGAAAGAAGCTCAGTAGCAGGCTCAGAACTTGTGATTGTGGAAACTGCAGATTCCTGTAACTGGCTTCCTTCAGGCTGTCCCCAGACATATCCATCTCAACATCTCCTCAAGAATGGAAATAAAACTCATCTTCCACCTCCTACCAGACCTTCTCCCCCTTCTCTTCCTTTTCTTCCCATCTTCCCTGTCACCTATGCCAGAAATGGGAGCAGTGCCTACCTCTTCTGTTCTCCTCACTCTTCCCGGCATCTCTCTCTCACCAGTCCAGGTTTTATCAAGTCTCCCTGTCCCTGTCCCTGTCCCTGTCCCTGTCTGGGCTACCGGATCAGCCTCTGAGACGGTTCCCTGCCCCCATCTTGCCTCTGCCAATCCACTTGCCACACTGCAGCCAGTTACTTCAGTACAAATCTGATCGTACCCCTTCCCTACTTAAAAACCACCAATGGCATCCCCCGTTGCTCTGAGAACCAAGTCCAGACTCTTTAATACACTCTAGAAGGCCAGGCAGGGTCTGGTCTCTACCTCCTTTCCAGCCTAATCTCTCGCCACCCTCCCCTTCTACAAACTCCAGCCATACTGGGTTACTTACAGCGTTCCAAGGCACCAGGTTCCAACTCCTTGTTTTTGCACATGCTGTTCCCTCCTCCCTCCCCTTCTCCCCTACCCTCCACTCCTGTCAACTCCAAGATTTCCTCAGATCTTAGCTTAAACTCAATTCCTCCAGGAAGCCTTCTCTGCCCTACCCCCCGAGATTAGTATAGGTGCCACTTCGATGTATTTCCACATCAAGCCATGTTCACCCCTCTGATAAGGTTATCTTATTATAATTGCCTGATTACTCATCTGTCTCTCCAACAAAACTGTGTGCTCAGTGAGACCGGGATTATATTCTGTTTACTGTTTGTTTTATCCACGGGGCCTAGCATAGTATCTAGAACATGGTAAGTGTTCCACAGATATTTGCTGAATATAAGAATGAATGAATACACCAAGCCATACAGCTGCCCAGTCCTGACATTCTCTGTGTCGCAATTAAATTTCTTTTTAGCCATTGCACCCTCTGCAAAGCTGTAGGAGTGAACATCTAAGTAGAGCAACGAGAAGCTGCCCAGGCCAAGGACATGGGATTAAATTTCTGTTTGGTTTCTCTACAGTCTGCCCATCAACCCAGGAGGGAGAGGCAGCTTCTTATTAATATAATACTGAAAGGCCCATGGTAGACAAACTAGGATAGGATCAAAGAAAACTTGCTGAAACAAATATATGTCCAGCTAGTGTCATATCTCTGAAGATGCCTCTTGTACTAGTCAAGGTTCTAGCAAGGAACAGAGGTCCACAAATGGAGTAACTGAGGAAAGTTTAATGAAGGGACTATTTACAAAGAGAAGGTGAAGCACAGCAGGGGGGCTGTTACCACCCCTTGGCCCGAGCATCAGCCAGATCCCAGAAAGAGCTGTGGCTGTGACTGCAGCTGTGCTTAGGAGCTGTGACCTTCAGAAAAGGAGGAAGGAGCCAGGATATTATTTATCCCAACTGCTTCTCTCCTCCTGTCCTCCAATGTCCTCCATGCGTCGAACCCAATAGGAATCCTGAAGGCAAGGAAGCGTGCTTGAGGCAGTGCACAGAAGTCGGCTTCTGGAGGACAGGACAGGATGCAGAAGGGTGGTGTCTAGAGCTGGAGGGGCAAATAGAGAAGAGAGGCAGGATGGAGATGAGCAGAGCTGGGTCTCCTCGTCCACTCAGGCTGCACCCAGCACAAAGAGCAAGAGCCTCTGAAGAGGCAAAGCCCAGAATGTGGGGCTCTGGCAGCCCAGTGGGCACTGAAGACAGACGTGGGCCAAAAATCTAGGAACTCTTAGCACTGCGTAGGGAGTACGTTTCTCACCTGCCCTCACCCCTCTGTTATTCCACTCCCCTGGCATAGTGACAGTTCCCAAACTTACACTGAGTAGGACCCCTGGCAGCTATTTCAAATTACATTTCTTGATCTAGTCATACTCAGCAAAGCTCCCTGTTCTGAAGAGCTGAGAACCTGCCAAGAGCTTCCTCAGTGTGTGTAGAGTGAAGGGCTCCAATGTTAGCCCCAAGAAGGAGGGGGCTTGGAATCAGCTGAGAAGAGAATGGAGAGACAGAAATATCTACCTTTTCCCTAGAAATCATCCGAGGCACAGCTGGGGGCCCCATAACAGAGCAGTTCCTTGCCGGCAGCCATGTGGGGATCCAGCCTAGGTCCCCGCTGGAATTTCATAGCAAGCAGGTAGAAGGCAATGGCCTTCCCAGCTAACCTTCCCCACCCCTTCTTCTCTCTGTTTTGGTCTCTTCCTCTTTATCTCCATTGCTTCCATTGTTCTAGCTCAGACCTGTCCTCATACTTCCTTCTAGATAGATTTATTTATTTATTTATTTATTTATTTATTTATTTATTTTTGGCCACGCCACACAGCTTGCAGGATCTTAGTTCTCTGACCAGGGATCGAACCCATGCCCCCTACAATGGAAGCATGGAGTCCTGACCACTGGACCGCCAGGGAATTCCCTTTTTTAAATTTTTAATTTAATTTTTATTTTATATTGGAACATAGTTGATTTACAATGTTGTGTTAGTTTCAGGGTTACAGCAAAGTGATTCAGTTATATATATATATAAAACGGAATGGATATATATATATATATATATATATATTCATTCTTTTTCAGATTCTTTTCCCATATAGGTTATTACAGAATACTGAGTAGAGTTCCCTGTGGTATACAGTAGGTCCTTGTTTATTATCTATTTTATATATAGTAGTGTGTATATGTTAATCCCAAGCTCCTAATTTATCCCTCTCCCTGCCATATTTCCCCTTTGGTAACCATAAGTTTGTGTTCGAAGTCTGTGAGTCTGTTTCTGTTTTGTAGATAAGTTCATTTGCATTATTTTTTAAGATTCCACATATGTGATATTATATTTGTCTTTCTCTGTCTAACTTACCTCCTAGATTTCTGTAATAGCTTCCTAGCTAGTCTTAACAATTCTGAATCCTTAATTCTTCCTCCACACTGTTTTGAGAGTGATACTTCTAAATTGCAAATCCAACCATGTCTCACCCCTTTCTTAATTCCTCCAATGGCTCTTTTTTGCCTGTAGGACCAGGTCCAGACTCCTGAGTATAGTGTTCAAAGCCCTTAATGATCTGACCCCACCTACCTCCCTAGTCTCAGCTGCTATGGCTCCTCTCTGCATACCCTAAATTCCAGCTATACTGAAGTACTTCCTTTGCAAATACTAATTTATTTTTACCTCCATGACTCCACATACCATTCATTTCCTCTGCCTAAAATGCCCTATGTCCCTTCATCTACCTGTTGAACTCCTACTCATTTTCCAAGACCCAACTAGAGTGACACATCCTCCTTAAAGCCTTCCTTGATGTTGCTGATCATTTCCTCCTTTGTGCCTCTACCCAGAACATATTTCTATCACTATACCATTTTCTAAGATCTGTTCACATGTTTTTCTCCCCCTTCAAACCATGAGCTTCTTAAAAACAGGTTTCCTTCCATCTAGCACAGTGCCTGGCACATAAAACACGATCCATAAAGAGCCAGTTCATGACAACCTGAATGAACAAATGACTCCTTTCTCTGTCTTGAGACTTGCCTGCTGTCCTCTGCTAAACCTGCCCTCTTTTTACTACAAATCTTCCAGACGGGCTGGGCCAGTTTATGATATCTCCTTGCCTCTCTTGTCTCTTCCTGGCTGTTCCTAATGTTCATTTTTAACCAAAGCTCCCCTCTATAAATGTTGCCTGACTGGCAGGGAGTACCCAGAGAGCTCAGAGCATAACTGAGCTGTCCTTGCCCACTGAGAACCCCAGGAGACTGGAAATGGCCAAGACAATCCCAGAACAAATGGTGAACCATGGGGCCTCACTCTGCATCTCTCTAGGGGCTGAGCTGAAGGAGCTTCTTTCTGCTTAGCTCTAAAACCTACCAGTTATTTTGAGTCTCAAATTTGAAATCCACTAGAATCCCTGTCTGCCCCTTTCCATCTCAAGGCCTGATTGTCATAGGATCTTGAGGGTCTTGCCTTGGGAATTCTGACCCTGCTTTTACTCTCCATAGGGGAGCCCAGATTTTCCTTTGTTGTTCATCTGTCATTACCCTGTTCTCTTCCAAATAACTCTTCTCTCTCTCCCTCTCTCTGTCCTCCCCACCCCCTTCACTGTTCTATTGTCTGAATCTAAACATGTCCTTTATTCTCCACCCCCAAATCTTGGGACTTGTCATTCCCTCTTTTCTGGGATACATTTATGTCCTTTTCCACTTGTTAAAAACCAACTTGTTATTCAAGGCCCATTTCAAATATCACCTTCTCCATAAAATCTTTTTTGATCTCTATTCCAAACCCCACAGAATCTCTCCCTTCTTTGAGTGCCATACTCTCCTGCACTTTTCTTACAGACCTCACTATGTCCACCCCGTGTTGACAGTGTTCTCTCTAATCCTCTTATAAAAATGTAAGCTTCTGGATAGAAACTGTTCAGGTTTACATCCTGCACAATGCTTTGTCATAGTAGGTGCTCCATGAATATTTATTGCATTGGATTGAAATGCCTTGAGATTCAGGATCATCCATATTCATTCCTTCATTCACTGAACAAACCCTGATTAAGGGACATCTACGACTCTGTCTTTCATAAATTTGTCCAAAGACTTTTTAATTCATGTATGTTTTCTGCTAGACCCACAACTTGGGATAATGAATTTCTTAAGTTTACTGGCCCCTGTGTAAAACAGCAATCACCTGTGTTCACCCCAAATGTGCTCAAGTTTCAAAGCAAACCCATTTTGCCTAGGGTTTCAGGATTTCATGAGTAAGTCTCCAGCCACCTTCCCTACACCATTTGTGATTTCCTGCACGTCCCCCAGCAGCCCTCACATTTGCAGACTGGAACGTGAGTCGTTTAGCCTTTCCTACCAAGGAGATTTTGCAGCCTCTGGGTCTCCTCCAGGACAGGGCAGAATGACACAGCGGAGCCCTGCAGGTAGGACTGTCCCAGCTGGACACCTCGAGGAGTGTGTGCTCCTTCTTTAGGATCCATGTTCACGGTTCTCTTAGTCTTTTGGCCAACAGCCTCAGGGAACTGTCTAAATGAAGAAGGATTTCCAGGTCCTTTGCCAGAACCGTGGCTGACCATGCAGAGTCAAGCACTGGAGAGGGGGTTTTGATGTGTTTATCACAAAAGGCATTGCCTTGCACTTGCCCACATTTAATTGAGTCTGTACCCTTCTGCCCTGAAGTCTTCCTGCCATCTAGGTCCAGGAGGATTCTGGAAAACAGCATCCCATGGCCTGTCCCCCAACCATATATACATACACACTCCAAGGGTGACAACTTTGGCTGGATGCCTGGGGCTGTTTTCTGGGAGAGTCCTTGCACCGTGTAAAATAGCGGTCTCTTCCATTTCTCCCTGTCTAGTTAGACACAAAACATATAAGCCTTTGTTTACACCCTCAGAGACCCCGTAGTAGGCTTGGGGTGGGGGTGGGGAAATAGACACATACGATAGTATTATTAGCAGCAGCATTTACTACTTATTGAGCTTATTGCCAGGTACTTTACATACATTCTTTATATTGAGGAATCAGGTTTAATCCTTACAACAGCCCCACAAGGTATTTTAACCCCATTTTACAGATGAAGCTACCAAAGCACAGAGAGGTTAAATAACTGCCCCAAGTTCACACAGCTAGTAAGTTCACAGTTAGAATTTTTTCCCGGGTGTGTCTTATTCCCAAGTCTGTGTCCTTTGTCACTACATTACATGGTCTCAACACATAACAGCTACCTGACATGTCAGAGCCCTGGTGAAAGTGGTCAGTATTGGACTCTTCTGGTCTCTCCCCGGTTACCTGCCACCTGTCTCAAGCTGATCTTTTCGTACCTGAGTTTAAACCTCATTTCCTGAGGGAAGCTTTCCCCAGCCCCCATTATTCACGCCTATAAAACCTGCCCTTGCCTCTTGCAGCCACATTTAAGCAACTGTTTGTTTCGTGTTTTCCTTTCCTACTGGAAAGCAAGTCCAGAGGGCAGGACCTACGACAAGTTTGTTCACCGTTTTGTCCCTAGCACCGAGCACAGTGCCCGGCACATAGTGGATGTTCATTAAACTTTCTTTCTCGGGGAGCTTCACTGGATTTCCAGCCCTCCCTCCTCCCCAGCTTGGAGCAGAACACCCCAGGCCAGCCCTCCTCTGCCACCTCCACCTTGCTTCTAGAACTTCCTTCAGTGGTGACACTCCAGCATCCCCTCACCTCAGTCCTCAGCCTTCCCATCTCTTGGCTACTGAGAGTTTTGTTTGTACTTTCGTGCCATTCCATGGAAGCACGGCAGCCCCTCAGCACCAGCAGGGCAGGGTGCTGACAGGAGTAGCCAGTAGCCAGGATACCAGGTTTCCCTTTGCTAAGTTTTTTCCTTAGGAATGATTTAGGGCCCCGAACAGATACGTGAAGAGCAAACCCACAATGAAGTCAGCACTCTGCTTATTAAGTGGAAAAAGCTGTGCTCGGCTTATTGAAATGTTCATTAGACAGATATATAGAGATGGGAAGGAGGAAGGGAGGGTGGGCAGCACTGCAGGATCAGGCCAAACACAGCAGGCGAGGCCGGGGGCATCTCAGGGGAGACCTTGGGCCAGCCCTGAAGGAGCAGGAGTGCAGGCTGGAACAGGTGGGTGACACCGGTGAGGAAGAGGGGCCACAGCTCTGACTCCCTGGAAAGGAGGGCTGAAGGAAGGGGGTTCTCCCGGCGTCGTGAGGAAGCTTTGCCAGCTGAAGCTGCCATCTCTGTGAGGAGGTGGATGGAGAGGACTTGGCCCCTAGGGGGTCGAGGCATCTCCAGCCCACTTTCGGGAATGCCCACTTCTCTGCATCAAATGTCACTCTCTTTGCCCAGGCACGTAATTTCTGAAGAGCTCCGGCCCTGTTCATTTGCCTACTGTGAAGGCAAGAGGGTGACCGTGCTTTGTCAGGAAGAGTGGGCCCGTACAGAGAAGCATTGCGAAGCTGCCCCATCACTGCCCCCAGTGAGGGATCCTCCTCGGGCAGAGCCCCTCAGCCCCCTGCCTACAGCTCCATCAGCCCTGAGCTCCCTCTAGGAAGGGCTGTTCCTGGGCTGGGAGCTGAGGCTTGCTGGGCCCCTCAGACCAGGCAGAATCATGGCTCCTTCAGAGCCTCCAGGCTTCCTGCTCCTGTCATCCAGGTATAGCCCCAGCAGAGCTCAGAGCTCTGAGTAGGGTGGCCTTTAAAAAGGCTGTAGCCACTTGCTACTCAGGATCCCCTCCTGACACATGGGGAGAACTCGTGGTGAGCAGGTACTTGTTGGGTGGTTCTGTGCCCCCAGCACTAGTGCAGAGCCTGGCTCCAAAGAGGGCTTCTTCCATGGAAGGTTGAGTTGGTGGCTGACTGAGTGAGTGAAAATTCTGCACCCCTGTCCCACCCTTTCAGATAGGAGAAGAATCATGATGTGATTCGAGGACCAGGCACTGTTTTCAAACAGGAAAATCAGCCCCAAGATCTTCCAATGTCTTCAAATTCCTTCCTTGCCTTCATTAGTTTGGCTCCTGGAGAATAGAGGTGGTGGTGACCATAATAAGAAAAAGGACACTGGCAGGAAACGTGTGGGAATAGAAGGATAAAAATAGTATCTGTAGCATTTCAGAGCGTCTTCACACACATTATCTCGTTTAATCCTCATTCACTTGTTCAACAAATACTTGTTGAACTCCTTTTCCCTGTCACACACTGCCCAAGCACTGGAGCTACCTCTGTGAGCAAAACCCAAGCTGTCCCTCCCCCTGTGTAGCATATGGCCTTCTGGAGAGCAAACTTCATGACAATTCTGCATGGATTCCTTCGTTCAGCAAACAATGATGCCAGGCCAGACTCCTGGGGATGGAGAAATGAATCGGACATGAATCCTGCCCTAGAGAAGTGTATAGTCTATGAAGCATATGGACAAGGACACAGAAGTCAATTATCAAACAGTGCAATAAATGCACTGAGAGGTTAGGGAAGCCCTCCTGAAGACTTTTGAGCTAAGTCTTAAAAAAGAGCATATGTTTACCAGGCATTCAGGGAGAAGGAATTTCTAGGCACACAGAACATGGATTATGGGGGGGACTTTAAACCATTCAGCCATGAGGGAAGTAGTGGAAATGGTGTTAAAGAGGGAAGCCCAAATCCAGAAGGAATTGCCATGCTAGGCCCTGGAGTTGGAACCATTCTACAGGCACTGGGGGTCACCGAAGAGGAAAAGTCCCCTTGGCAGCAGTGAAAGAGGTTGTCTAGAGGGGCCGAGCAAACGCAGGGCCCATTTGGGGCCGTCTCCCAATGGGCTGAGTGCGTCAGACCAGGGCAGTGGCACTGGGATTGGTCGACTAAGAGACCTGCTGGATACAGGGACTGGAGGAGGCCGTCTCCGCTTCACAATGGGGGCGAGTGCAGGGGCAGTGCCCCATCCAGGTTGACCCAGAGCCAGGTGGGGGGTCGAAGGCGCTGCAGGGAGCTGTGGCTGTTTCGACCCACAGGCAGTCCCTGCCTCTGATGCTGAGGCAGCTGACACCTGCTCCCGGGCCTTGAAGACTCCATTTCCCACTCCCTCCCTCTGCCTCGCTGACTTTGGAGGTGATTAGTAATAAAACTTTAACAAGCATCCATAGGTGTGTCTCCCTGTCACTTTTATGAGGCCATTTCCTGAGCAAAGATATAGGAGCGCCTTCAGCCTCCGAGCTGCTGTTTCAGTCTCCACCTCAGCCTGAGCGGGTCCCAGACAGCAGCAGGGGCTAAGTGGGGATGGCTGAAGGAGACTGGAACACACTTAGCTCAAAGAAGCCCAGAAAAGGCAGGTACCAGCTCCCTTTACGCCCCAAAGGTTTCTTCCTATGGACTGGAAATTGTCACTGGAAAGCCTGGGGCCACTTTCCCTGCTGGAACCATTACAAATCCAAAGGGGCCTCATACCTTCCTTTCCTCCACCCCATGCAGCCCCTTCCAGCCTTGTCCTAGAGTTTCACTTTCTTGATTCATTCAATCAATATGTATTCATCCAATGCCACCACAGAAGGAAGCCAGGGATCCAGTCAAGAGCCATACTTGCTCCCTGCCCTTGGGCTGCTGGTGACCTGATTGGGGCTGGAAATGGCAGACACCTACCAAGTAATCCAAATACACGTGATCGAAGTTCTCTTAGGCAAGAATAAAACGCTATGGTGGGAACCCAGAAAATGGTGCACTTGACAAGGCCAGGGGAATGAGGAGAAGATGGGGAGTGTTTCACCAGGAAGGGGATGATGGGCCTGGGGGCCTGGGCCTCACCGAATAAGAAGGATTTTGTGAGCTGGAGCAGAGAGAGGCAGCCTCCTCTTCCCTGGCAAGGTCCTCAGTCCGCAGGGGCAAGGCCAGGCTGGGCTCGTTCGCTCTGAGCAAGCTCTAACTGGGCTGAGTGGGGGCTGAGCAGGGCCGCCGGGCCGTGGGCCCCCTGCTGCAGGGGTGGCTGAAGCGGCACAGCGCTTGTGGAGAAACGGGCTCTGTGCACAACGGCTGAGGGCTTGAGGGGTGCAGTGCTTTCCTCCTGGCCCTGATGGTGCCTCTTCCAAGGCCCTCCAGGGAAGTGGGGCCAGGTGAACAGGAAGAGGGGAAGCTGCTGCACTTGACACTTTGGCTCCTCCCTTGTCCTAGAAATCCTCTATCACGGGGTTCTGTGACCCCACTGTTTCCTGTAGTATGACCTAGTGCACTGATGCCTGAGATTGGACAGACCTGGTTTCAAATCTTAGCTCCTGAATTTGAATCGCCTGATAATACCGAGGCAAGTTACACTCTCTGAACCTCCACCTGTAAGAGAGAGATAGAGCACCTACTTCAAAGGGTTTTTGTGAAGTTCAAACGCAATGATAACTGTTAGGCACCGGAAAGCTGATGGCTTGTTTGCCCAGCACCACCCCCTTTCCCTCCTCTCCGAGTGCCCTTCAGTCTTGTTCCTGTGCTCCTTTTCTTCCACAAGCCCCTTGGGGTTCCCCAGGGCTGATGGCTCCTCAAGCCGTATGTCCTCGTATTTCTCTCCTGAGTTGGAGACCCGCAGGTCTAGGTGCCCATTAGATTCAGCTAGTTCATCAATTATTAGATGCCTGTCCTGCGAGAACTCTACTGGCTCCTGTGGATTCAGAGCTGGTGCCTGCCCTCCAGGATTTATAATCCCACAGTTTTATCCAATGGCCTCAGTTTCTTAGGGGAGTTGTAATTGAGGTCATCTGCTAAGAGGGGTGGGAGTGGGAGGAACGGGAGACCAGAGAGTGTTAACGGTTAAAAATAGCTGTAAAGGGCTTCCCTGGTGGCGCAGTGGTTGAGAGTCCGCCTGCCGATGCAGGGGACACCGGTTCGTGCCCCAGTCCAGGAGGATCCCACATGCCGCGGAGCGGCTGGGCCCGTGAGCCATGGCCGCTGAGCCTGCGCGTCCGGAGCCTGTGCTCCGCAGCGGGAGAGGCCACAGCAGTGAGAGGCCCGCGTACCGCCAAAAAAAAAAAAAAAAATAGCTGTAAAAGAACAGTTCTCAAATTTCCTCTTCCTCCCACCCTTGTTATTGCTACCCCTGTTTAGATCTCTGTCATCTCCCGCCTGGACTGTTGCAGTAGCCTTCTAACTCAGTGGTTTTCAACCTCGGCTAGATGTCTGAATCCCATGATGGAAATATTTTTAAAATCTGAAGCCCGGATCTCTCCCCAGAGATTTGGATTTCATTGATCTTGATGTGGCCTGGGCATCAGCATTTTTAAAGCTCCCCCATTAATTCTGTTGTGCAGCCAAGGATGAGAACCACTCTCCTGTCTTCCCGCCTCTGTTCTCATCCCCTCTAACCTGCCGTCCATCCCGTGTGTGGTCAGGGTGATCTTTACAAGTTTGGTCGTGCTGTTCCCTTGCTTCCTCGCCCTTCGATTTTCGGTTCCTCCAGCACAGGGACTATACCTGAATCAGCTCTGTATCACAGTCCCTGGCATGGGGCCCTCATTGGAGAGCACCCAGTTAGCATTCAGTGAATGAACTAATGAATCGGTAACCAACAAACTGACAGATAGCAGTCGGTTCTGTTACTAGGAATATGTTGGTGAGCTACAGCAATTCACCACTGAGCCAAGAGGATAAGGCCAGTTAGGTACAGATCTGGAAGCCTGGGGAGAAAGCAGACCCCGGGGAGCATGGGAGGGAGGAAAGAGGCAGTGAGAGGTCAGAAAGGCAGAGTTTCCTGAGAGGTGAATTATCAGAGGGACCACCATGAGTCGGGCAAGCACCTCAGCCCAGGAGTAATGGAGTTAGGGAGGAAGGCCCCGGCAGAGCCAGAGAGCGATGGAAGCTGCTTAATCTGCCCCCAGGAAGTGCAGGCTGGGGACACGCAGGCAGGAGGCAGCAGGCCATTCCTCAGCGGCTAATGCCCCCAGCCTAACGCGATTACCCCTTCCTTCTCCCTCGGCCCAGGCAAGGGGGAGGTTGCACGGAGGGCAAGCATGCCCCGCAGCTGGGGAGGGTGGGGGCCATGGCTGGAGAAATCCAATCAGGAGTTCCACTTCAGTATTAGCCCGAGTTACCCATTTTAGCTGGAGGGGCTGGCAGAGCCTGGGTTAGGACCCAGACGGAGATGCTGATGGGAGATCTGTGAAACCCTCCATTCCACCCACCCCCCTGCCCCGGTGCCAATGGGACTTGATCCGAGACTGCCATCCCCACTGTGTGACCCAAGCCTGCCGGCCAGTGGCCTCCCCTCTTCTCTGAAGACGATATGCCACCTCGGGGCTGGCCCCCCTCGCCGCTCCTCGCTCCCCACCTCACAGCCGCTCACCCTCCCTCTCTGCTCCACATTGATATAAATGGAGGCTTCGGCTGCCTTTAAATAGTCCGATCTATCAGAGGGGCACACGCTGCCCATAAATCTGCCGGGGCTGATGGCTCCCTAAGTGGACTGATAGGAGCTATTTCCGGCAAGGTGTTCAGTTACTGCGCCCCTCCCGTCCCTCCCCCCAGCTTGCCCTTCCCCAGGGGCAGGGACCCTTTTTGTCATCTGGTAATTGACATTTTTTCACTTGCACTTGGTCCTACAGAGAGAGTGCAGCGCCCAGCCTGGCCCCTAACCGGATTAGCATTGGCTTTCAGAGAAGGCCCCTCCGGAGTCGACCTTCCCGTTCAAGAGATCAAGATCGAGCTGTTGGCTCAACACGGAAGGGGGCCGAGGTGGGAGGAGAGTGCCCTGGGGAGCCAAGACTAAGTGGGGGCCGGGGGGGTGGGTGATAAAGTCCCGGTCTCTCTCTGGCTAAGCCTGCCTGTTTCCAAGGCCCGGGCCTGTGGGGCATGGAAGGGACCAGAAGATAAGCTTAGGAGTTGGGGGTCTCCATCCTGTTAGATCCATCTGCCCCTGCCCATCAAGGCTGCTTTGGGCTAGCCTTGAGCTTTCCTGGTCTAGAAATGACCTCGTATTGAAAAGGGGATGTGGTCTCTCCAGATGAGTGGTATGGATCTGAGATAGAAGCTGGGGAAGGCTCAGCGCCTGCTGTTACACAGTAGGGGGTCTGGGGAGCACATACATTACCTTAATTTGGAGGGCAACTGCTAATGGATAGATTTCCCTGAGGGAGGGAGGAGGACCTCTAGAGCTCTGCCTGGCCTCCTGGCCCCAGGGCCCTGCCTGGGGAGACATAGAGATGCCCTTGGAGGTCACCCCAGTGGCCTCTGGTCAAGAGGTCATGATGGCTGCTCAGAGAACATCACTAACATAGCTCTAGTTCCCATCCCATCCTCCTATGGTTTTCAGAGGGCAGAAAGCTGAGCCTGCCTGGTTATACAGGCCCAGGCCCTTGCCCTTGCCAAGGACTCCTAGAATATTCCTAAGGTTCTTGGGTCAAAAGAGGAGACAAAGCCAGAGATGGTGAAGGGCAGAGAACTAGCAGAGAATTATCCTGGAGTGTGTCCAGGAGGCACCTGTCAGGCTTCTCTCCTGAAGTCTGGGTTCTCTAGAATGGGATCAAGTGGGTGGGCCAGGATTCCCTACCAGGGTACAGGAGGTGGGATGTTCCTGCTATGGATTCTGGTTAGGGAACCAGGAAGAGTCCAGACAGAAGGCTTGGAAGAGTGTTATTTGGAACAAAACAAGATTTGCATATTACAGTGACCCCATTTCTGACCAGCTGTGTGGGATGAGGACACAGCAGAATGTGAAGGGAAGGACATGTGGTGAGGCTCCCAGCTGGGCAGGATCCTGGGGCAGGGACATAAGTTGGCCACATAGCCCCTAGCCAGAGTCTTGGACCTGAAGGAGACTTTATCTCCTGCTCCAGGGAAGGGCCAAATAGTCACAGCAGTAACTGACTGAGCCCTGGGAATAACATCAAGAATGCCCATATCATGGCGGTTGTTAATATCAACAGCACTTCTCATGAGATCTTTCAGGAGACTTGGAGAGAGCCTACCCTTTTGGGGTTGGGGGGTGGTAGGGAGGTGTGTAACCTTTGTTTAGGAGAAATCCAGAGAGATTCGGAGGTGGCCCCCAGGACCCCAGGGGAGCCTTCCAGAGCATGAGCATAGCTCTACATCCCTCTCTCCTTCCTTTCATTCATTCATTTATTCATTTATTCACTTGCTCATTCAGTGCACTCTGTAACCTGCCTTGTACTGGTGACTGAAGGTGGGAGGTTAACCAGGTCCAATTCTTGCCACAAGGAGCTCGAGTCTAGCAGGGAGAAACAGTCTTGTAAACAGATGATGAAACCCAGCCTGTGAGCCCGGAGGTCCCTGATAAAAGCAGCCTGGAAAGCCCAGCCTCGCCCTGCAGTTGCAGACTCCACCCAGACTCCTGGGCATCCCCACTTGTTTGACCCTCACACTTCTCAGATTCAATTTGTCCAAAATTGAACTTGCCATCTGTGTCCAAGTCTGTTCCCCCTTCAGTGTCCCTAACTCAGTGAATGGTGCCATAGTGAACCAGCACTCAGCCACCACAGCCAAAACTTCAGCTCGTCCTCAATTCCCTCCTAACCCTCAATGTCCACATCCAACTAGTGCTCTGTCAAGAGTGTCCCCTTTTCCCAATGTAGTTAACACCGTGCCACTCCTCTGCTGAGAATCCTCCAATCCTCCTACTCCTCTAACTCAGGGTAACACCTTTACTGTGGCCACAAGGTCCTGCAGGAGCTGCCTCTCCCACCCTCACTCTGCTCCAGCCACACCGGCTGCCTGGCTGTTCCTCAAACATTTAATAATATTAATAAACACTTGCTATGACATAAGTATGTGTTATTTACACGTGTTATTTCACATAGACATTTGTGTACCTGTTCTTGACTTTCCTACCTGTGATCTTGAGAACACTGAATTTATCTTAACTCTTGTTGGATAAATTCACCACTGTAACCCCAGTGCCTGGCACATGGTAGATGCTCGTGTAATATCTGCTGAATAAATGAATGGGCAAATACCAAATGGAGTATCCCTGGATGAAGAAAGACCCTGGAGAAGTGCACTAATCTAATCACTCTGCAGAACTTGGAAGGTGTTTCTCTACAGCCCTTGCACTCCTGGAGCTCTGTCCATACCTATGACAATCAGAGACAGAGAGAACTCAAGGCCATGTGACTGACTGATGAGCAATGTGCCCATGACTCAAGGGGGCCCCAGCATCTGAGCTTGGTCTTAACGGATGAGGAGGATGCCCAGGCTGGGGATCCAGTGAGGATGGAGTTATAGAGGCAGGAGAGGAGAGGCGCGTGGAAAGTCATTAGGGCTGAGTTGCATCTCTCCCACAGACACACTGTGTGGCTTGGAATAACTCATCTCCCCTCTCTGTTCTTTTTTCTTTTCATTTATGGAATGGGATGGGGGGATTAGATGGAAAGATTTCTGAAGGCCATTCTTTCTTGAATATTCTAGGATGCTACACAAGCTGTTTGGGTGCAGACTGATTGACTGGGTCTGGAAGCTCAGCAGAGGAGCCTGGCTTTTTGGTCTTGTTGGCAGAATAGTCTCTAGGCAGAAAAGTTGGCCTCAGAACTTAATCCGTTTCAGGACTAGAGGCAAAAACTTCCTTCCTGCCCTCCAAACAGACCTTGAGGTTTTTGGAAAATTGATGAAGACCAAAGACTTCACTTGCGGGCGGTCTGGGTGTGGAGCTCAAGAGAGGTGACTGCAGCAAAGGCATTGTCCCCCCAAGGGAGACTCTGGAAAGGAGGTTTTTTCTGTTTGTAGACTAGCCTCTCTCCCCGCCCCACTCTCCCAAAAAATTATTATAAAGAATTATTGCCATTAGTACGTCTTTCCTACTGAAAGGAGAACATCGCCTCATTCATAATTTATACCCTCAATTACTATTAATAAAGAAATATTTCAGCAGAAAATCGCCTGGGAAAATTACACGTAACATTGCATTAACATTCTATTTGAACATTTTCATCACATTTGTTATAGAGTTAATAAGAGGGATACGGTCCCCTGACTTCTTCATGAAATTATGGGCTGACGATGATAGTTTAATCTTTTAGACTTTATATAATATATTCACTTTACTAATTGAGCTATCCAAGGAGCAGTTAGAGATGTTCTTAAACATGGAGACAGAGGAATCAGGGCCATGACTTTGCTGCCAGAGGCACCGCCTGTCAGGGTGGGGCGTGGACGAAGCCTGCTGACTTAGGCGCTGGCTAGCCTAAACCCCACCCTGGCCAAGCCCAGGATCTTTGCATCACCTCCAAAGGCAGCAGCTACCCAGGACCAGCAGGAAGGCGTGGGGGCTGCTGAGAGGGAACAGAGAGAAAGGGAGAAAGAAGACCATGGGGAGGTGAGTGGAGAGGAGAAAAGGAGACAGAAAGGGCATTCCTTTCTAGACCTTTCTTTCCATAGTCATTGACTTACATGCCTTATGCCTTCATTGTCCTGGGCCCCAGGGGGAGCTCAGACCCATGATGGTCTGTGGGATGGCTCTTGGCAGTGGTCCTAGGTACCAAGAGCTCCTGGAAGATCGAGGGCCATCCTAGCACAAAGGAAGGAAGTGGGGGGTGGGCCGGGAGGGTGTTCAGGTCTTAACGGAAATGATGGGTGTATGTTTTGGGTAATGGGGAGGAGAGCTGAACCAAGTTAAGACCATTTATTCATAACTGCTTTAGTTGATGTGCTCGTCCATCCATTGCCTCAGTGAGCACCCAGCAATGCTGGGAAGCAGACCCAGCGAGGGGTGTAGTTCCCACTCCTGACTCAGCTCAAATGGTGCCTCCATGGGGGCTTTTCTTACTCATCCCTTTCCTTGTCACTCTCTATGATTGATTTGGGGTTTAACATTGATCACTTCTTAAAATGGCTTGTTTTCTCCCCTGCTAGAGTTTAAGTTCTCTGTCAGTGCCATTCAATGTTGAATGCCCAGCACCTAGAGCAGGGCCTGCGTACAGTAGGCGCTCTATACGTATTTGTTGGGCTGACAGATGTGAAGTATAGAATGGTCAGAAAATGTAGCTGAGGGCTTCTCTGGTGGCGCAGTGGTTGAGAGTCCGCCTGCCGATGCAGGGGACGCGGGTTCGAGCCCCGGTCCGGGAAGATCCCACATGCCGCGGAGCGGCTAGGCCCGTGAGCCATGGCCGCTGAGCCTGTGCGTCTGGAGCCTGTGCTCCGCAACGGGAGAGGCCACAACAGTGAGAGGCCCGCGTACCGCAAAAAAAAAAAAAAAAAAAAAAAGAAATGTAGCTGAGACCACATAGTTCTATCTGAGCAGAGACTAAAACTGAAGGCTCCTCCTTTCTAATTCACTCACGATTCTTGGAACCTCTTTTAATCTTACTTACCTGCTATATCAGCCAATGGGAAGGTGTCAGACCACGTCTCACCACCTTCATTGCTTGTATGCGAATACAGGCCACCATCAGCCTTCCTTGTACCCCTGCAATAGTCTCCCTGCTTCCTTTCTTGCTCTCCTACAATCTGTTCTCTATACAGCAGCCAGAGTAATCCTTTAAAACATAAATCAGATTAGGTTAATCCCTTGCTCCAAACTTTACCAGGTCTTCCTATCACAGACAGAGTAGAATCCAGTATCCTTATCCGGGCCCACAAGACCCATGGTCTGGCCCCTGGCTCTCTCTCCACTCCTACTTCCTGCCACTCACCTACATGCTCCCTTCACTCCAGCCACATAGCCTCGCTGCTCCTTTAGACACAAAGTACATTCCGCATCAGGGCCTTTGAACTTGGCTCCTCTGCCTAAAACACTCTTCCCACAGATTCCCATGGGCCTGTTGCTCCCTTCATTCAGACATGTGCTCAGATGTCACCTCTTCAGAGAGCCTTTCCCTGACCGCCTACCATCATGCTGGCCACCTCCTTTCCCTGTTTAATTTTTGTTCATTGTATTTGTCCCTTTCTGACCTCCTGTTGTATTTTTACTTGTTGGTTGTCTACCTCCACCAGTACAAGGTAAGTTCCACGTTCACTGTTATATTTCCAGCACCTGGAACTGTACCTGGGACATGGTAAGTGCTCAATAAATTTACTAAATGAATGAATGAATGAATTTTTGCTCCACTTTTCTCGGCACATACTCTGGGTGATCTCAACACACTCGTGGAAGGGCTACTCCAATATGTCAATGGCTTCCAAATCGTAACTTCAATCCGAATCAGTCTTCTGAGGGTCCAACTCACTTTCCAACCACCTACTGGCCATCTCCCCATAAAGATGTCTAAAGCACAATACAGCCGGCCCTCCATATCCGTGGGTCCCGTATCCACAGATTTAACCAATCGCAGAATCTGTGGATACTGAGGTCCAACTGCACTTCGCCATTTTACATAATAGACTTGAGCATCCATGGATTTTGGTATCCGTGGGGGATCTGGAACCAATCCCCCGTGGATACCAAGGACGACTGTCCTTGCAAAACTGAACGCCTCATTTTCCTTCTCTTTTAGTTCCCACTTCATTAAATGGCACCATAATCTTAGATGTCCAGACCAGAAACCTGGGATCATTTTTGGCTCTTCCTTTCTCACTCATACATCCAATGGCACCATAATCTTAGATGTCCAGACCAGAAACCTGGGATCATTTTTGGCTCTTCCTTTCTCACTCATACATCCAATCTCCAAATTCTGTTTATCCGACTCTTAAATAGCTCTCAGATCTATCCACCTCCCTCCATCTCCAAGGCTCCTAGCCTAATCCAGGCCAGAGCCATCATCTCTCTGCAGAATTACTACATCAGCCTCCAGCTGGTCTCCCTGCCTCCAGTCTCCTTTCCCTCTAATCCGTCCTCTACAGGATGTTTTATGTTTTATCTAAAACATAAATCTTTGAGTCAGAGATAATGTCCAGGCTTCTAGCTTGAGGAATTAGATGATAATGACTCCTATCACATTAAATGGAAGAGGAGGCAGTCTGGGGACATGTGACATTTGACTGCCTTTGTGGCTTTTTTTAAAAGAATAAATTTATTTTATTTTATTTATTTTTGGCTGTGTTGGGTCTTCGTTGCTGTGCGCGATCTTTCTCTAGTTGCAGTGAGTGGGGGCTACTCTTCGTTGCAGTGCACGGGCTTCTCATTGCAGTGGCTTCTCTTGTTGTAGAGCTCGGGCTCTAGGTGTGCGGGCTTCAGTAGTTGTGGCACATGGGCTCAGTAGTTGTGGTTTGTGGACTGTAGAAGTGGGGCCTACTCTTCTTTGCAGTGCACGGGCTTCTCATTGCAGTGGCTTCTCTTGTTGTAGAGCTCGGGCTCTAGGTGTGCGGGCTTCAGTAGTTGTGGCACATGGGCTCAGTAGTTGTGGTTTGTGGACTGTAGAGCACAGGCTCAGTAGTTGTGGCGCACGGGGCTTAGTTGCTCCATGGCATGTGGGATCTTCCCGGACCAGGGCTCGAACCCGTGTGCCCTGCATTGGCAGGTGGATTCTTAACCACTGTGCCACCAGGGAAGCCCCCCTTTGTGGCATTTTTTACCTTGACTGTCTCCTCCCACTAGGTGGCAGAGATCGTCTCATTCACCTTTGTATCCTCTGTGTCCTCAGCACCCAGCACAGTGCCTGGCACAGAGCAGGTGCTCGTGAATGTTTATTGCATGTGACTGTCACCCTGAAATTCATTAGAGAAGGAACTCTTTTGATATTCATGCCTCAATGGCACCCCACCACTGCTATTATAATATTTATCATACCATACTGTAATTCCTGTGTATTCGTCTGATTCCTTGCTAAATGATGAGCCCCTCTTTCACAGATAAATTGTCAGCCCAAAGTGAGTGCTCAGTAACATTTGTCAACTAAATGACAGCCTGACTCTCTCCCTGGGACATTGCAACATTCCATTTACTGGTCCTTCCACTCCTCCTGCCCAGCCGGCCTCCACAGCAGCAAGGCCAGCCATCTTGCCCGGCTGATCTTCTCTGGCTCAGCCACTTCTCAGATCTCTTGGTGTCTGTGCCTCACTGCAACAAGGGTAGCTTTTGATCTCTGCCATCGGCTACCACCACGGAGGATCCTTCTCACCCTTCTTCTCTACAATATCAAGTACCCATGCCGTCTAAGAGAAACGTCTGTCCATAGAATTTTGTCCTGTTGCTCTGCTTGTGGAGAGATGCTCCTGAGGAAGGATGATGGCGAGTTCACCAAGTAAACAATAAAGGGAAGGGTCCTCCAGGTGGAAATCACACTGGATGAAATGGACAAGTACCGGGAGGATTGAAAGAGGAGTTTTCTAGGACCTCATGGGGGAAAGCATGTGGGAGAATAGCATGAAAGAAGACTGAAGAGAAAGAGAGGCAGCAGAACACGGGTTGGGGGGTGGGGGAACTTCTAATATAATTATAATATGCTATAATAGAAATTATGTAATTATTAAATTATTTAATAGTAATAATAGCTGTTATTAATTGAATGCCTAAAATGTGTCAGGTGGTGTGCCAAGTGCATTACATGCATTATCTCATTTGCCCTTCACTAGAACTCTGTGAGTTAGGTGCTAAGGAGTTTGAACTTCATCTCGTTTATCTTGAGGGCATGGGGATCCATTCAGGGCTTGAAGAAGGAGAATTGCTTGGTCATATTTGTCAAGAGCCTGCACATGGAATGTTGCATGCAAATAAAGGAGATGTCAGAGAGAATAGACTGGTGGTTGCCAAGGGGCAGGGGGTGGGAGAGGGATGGATTGGGAGTTTGGGATTAGCAGATGCAATATGGTATATATAGAACGGATAAACAACAAGGTCCTACTGTATAGCACAGGGAATTATATTCAATATCCTGGGATAAACCATAATGGAAAAGAATATGAAAAAGAATGTATGCATATAACTGAATCACTTTGCTGTACAGTAGTATTAACACAACATTGTAAATCAACTATGCTTCAATTTTAAAATGTGGGGAGCTGTCAGGACCAGGAAAACCATGGGATCATTACTAAGCTATCAGTCCATGGGGACAACAGGCCAGAGAGAGGAGAAGAGACCAGACTCCATGGGAGGAAACTAAAGGTGGGCATCATGGAGAGTAGACCTTCACTATGAACCAGGGCAGAAGCCTGAACTAGGAGTCTGGAAGTTTGGAAGGATATCAGGAGGAGTTCTCTTGGACAGTTTGAGTTTAAGGAGTCTACATCCACTGACAGTTGGATGTAAGAGTCTGATACTCCCAAGAGAGTTCCAGGGTAAACATAAAAATTAGAATCAACGGAATATAGATGGTAGTTGCTTCCGTGGGACCATATCCCCATTCAGGACAAAGAACTGGGCTTACCAGGCCCTTCATCAGTTAACCCTTGCCTACCTCTTGGGAATCATCCCTCAGTGTCCCCTCAGAGTCGCTCTCCCCTCTGGCCATACTATAAGTCTTAGATTTCCCCAGCTGGACCATGCTCTTCCACCTGCAGGCCATTTCCTGGGCTTTCCTTTCTGGGAAAACTAACTTTTCCCTACTCCAGACAAAATCAAGCTTTAAATTGCTTGCCCTTGAGAAGGCTGATGTGCTAAGTCCAGGAGAACGTATATTTATCTTGTGCTTCCTGTAGTCCATAAGTATACCACCTCAAGCCCCTTCATGCTCCAGTTTAAGAAGCTTGGGTAGCATAGGCAAAAGTTTCCCAAGGCTTCACATGATTCCTTAATACATTCATTTAGGGGAGACAGATCCAGCCATTCACTGGCCCCGGGTGCCTGAGAGCCTAAGGCCTCACCCTTCAGTACTATTTTGGGAGGACAAGAGAATAAGAGAGATCACCCAGGTCAGCCTGCCCCTGCACCGCCATTAGGGATTCTGCAAGTCCATTCTTCCTTCATTTAATGAGCACATTTGTTTACTGTATCTTAGATGCTGTTGCCTCAGAGAAGCCTTTCCTGACCTCCAGGTCCAGGAAGGTGCCTCCTCTGTACTTGTTCAGGCCCCTGTGCTCATTCCAGCCATAGCATTGCTCTCACTGGGTTGTTTTCTTTTTTTAAAGTACGTTTATTTATTTATTTAATTTTTGGCATTGGGTCTTCATTGCTGTGTGCGGGCTTTCTGTAGTTGCGGTGAGTGGGGCTACTCTTCGTTGCAGTGCTCAGGCTTCTCATCGCGGTGGCTTCTCTTGTTGCAAGCACAGGCTCTTGGCACGCGGGATTCAGTAGTTGTGGCACATGGGCTCAGTAGTTGTGGCTCACAGGCTCAGTAGTTGTGGCGCACAGGCTTAGTTGCTCCGCGGCATGTGGGATCTTCCCGGACCGGGGATCGAACCCGTGTCCCTTGCACTGGCAGGCAGATTCTTAACCACTGCGCCATGAAGGAAGTCCTTCTCACTGTGTTTTTCTTACCTGTCTCTCCTATTCATCTGAGAGCTTCTTGAGAGATATTTGCTTAATAAATAGAATAATTGTGCCCCCACTACGTGTCGTGCTCCATGATGGGCCCTGGGGCCACCAAGGTGACTAGGCCAAGGGCCCTGCCTTGAACAGCTGCCAATCTAGGGGCTTGATCCTTATCCCTGGAGTTCAGCTACTTGACTTCAATGAATTACTATAGATCACTTCATCATAGTAACAAATGCTTTTCAAGTCTTTGCATACACATAATTTCCTTTGATCCTCAAGCAGCTTTGAGGGGGGTGGTAGATAAAGCAGAGATTAGTTCCCAGACCTTAGCTACCAGGAAGAATGGCGGGGAGGAGTGCCATCTTTGTTGTGATAAGTTCACCACTTGAAAGAACAGAGATGGAGGCCATGGGATTCCAGCAGTTCTCCTTTCTCGGGGGCTCCTTAGGGCAGAAGTGTGGCTATGTGGCCAGGTCTTATCCCATTTTTCACTCTATCTTGAGACATTGCCATCCGTGGCCCTAAGGCACGTAGGATCCCCTCAGCCCTCCTGCTCCTCAGCCTGAGATAGAGACTGAGGAGCTCTGGGCTGAGAGGCCACTGGCTGGGCTCTGACTCGAGTTCCTGGCCCAGCCAGAACAGGATGGGCCCCAGTGTAAACCGGATTCGCCTTGTAAACAGCTGAGCAGCTGGGCTCCATCTTGGCAGGGGAGCTCCAGCAACAGCCCAGCAGGACAGCCCCAGCCCAGCAGGGCATTGTCCAAAGAAGAAGGGGGGTGGGAAAAGCTGAGTAAACAAAAAGGGCTGGCCAGTTTTTTCGTCTCTGACTTGTTATTTCAGCCGACAGTTGCTGTGCTGACCGTGGGGCCGGGTTGGGCTGGGCCAGGCGAGCTTGGCTGACCGGGGCCAGGCTAAAGTCAGTCAGCGTCCCCACCTCACCTCACTCTGCCTTCCCTGCTGTAGGCGCACTTCTGGGAAAGGGGCCAAAGATGGGGACAGCAAACCAGTGGGGGCAGGCCCCAGGAGCTGATGGGAGGCTGAGGAGTTGGGCGTTTGCCAAGTTTCCGCGCGCACATGGAGGTAAGCAAGGTGCTGGGAGAACGTAACAGAGATGTGACTAGTCGGGGCTGCTTGAGTAACGCTGTCTCCGACACCACCACTCTGACCCTGCAAAGCGAGCTCACTCCAACCATCCAATGATCTTGATCCCAAAGCTCCATGTGGAAGCCTAGGATTGTCATTCCTACTGGGTTTCACATCCTAGTCTTCCTTGGTCACTGCCCAGGTACAAGCCCCTGCAGCCTTCTCCCCTGTATTTTCATCCCCAAACCACTGTGCACTCCCTCCCCTTACCCACAGCCACCTCCCCTCCCAGCTTTTCCTCTCTGCCACCTGAGGCCACAAACCTTGGCTTCTTAATATTCCCTCTACTTCCCAACTTAACGGAAATTCAACTCTCTTCAAAGGCTTCTGCTTCTCCTACAGCTCTCTTCAGTAGAGGCCATTCATTCTCCCAAGACCCCAGCCTCATTCTCCTCTCCTGCAGCACTTCCAGACCGTCACGAGTCTACCCCCGTGTAAAAAGAAAACCCCCTTTCCCTTGCCAATTGGCTAGACCGTGTATCGCTTGCTATCTTCATGATCTACCAACTTCTTTGTTGTTCCCCAACATGTATACCTGTATCAGTCTTCTCTACCCCGTCTCCTTCCCTCATCTTAGGGATCTCAGGGCCCGTGAAATGATGAGCCATCCAGTACCTCAATTCTCGGGTCTTGACCGCCATAACTTCAGTGACCTTTCCCACCACTCTATTTGTCCATCCCTTATCTAATGTCATTCATTCATTTCACACATATTTAATAAGCATCTACTCTGTTCTCAGCACCAGAGTGGTGAACAAAACCCTGTTGTCAAAGAGCTTTTGCTTTAGAGGCAGGAAACAGATGATGAAAAAATACAAGATAATTAAGAGAGCATAGGGCTTCCCTGGTGGCGCAGTTGTTGAGAGTCCACCTGACGATGCAGGAGACACGGGTTCATGCCCCGGTCTGGGAAGATCCCAGGTGCCGCGGAGCGTCTGGGCCCGTGAGCCATGGTCGCTGAGCCTGCGCGTCCGGAGCCTGTGCTCCGCAACGGAAGAGGCTATGGCAGAGAAAAGCCCATGTACCGGAAATAAATAAATAAATAAAAATTTAAAAAAGCAGAAGCACAGTGTATGTTTGATAAGCCACGCAAGCTGTTTTAGTATGCGTAACATTCAAGTTAACTCCTGTGAGGCCCCTGGACCGCAAAAAAAAAAAAAAAAAAAAAAAGAGAGCATATTATGTATTATGAAGGAAATAAATAGTATGATAAGATAATGTGGTGGGAGGGACTCCTTTATATGATACAGGAAAGGACTCCACGTTACATGTAACATTCACGTTGAGAACTGATAGATGAAATGGAGTCAGATATGCAAAGAAGGATCCTAAGAAAGGAAAGAACTGGGTGGAACAGGACCTGATAAGGAGGCCAGAGTAGCTAGGATGTAGAAAGGGGAAAGTGGTACAAGAAGAAGTCAGAGAGGCAACAAAAAGCCAGAATATGTGGGCCTCATAGCCTATGGCAAAAAGTTTGGATATACAGTGGGAAGCTACTTAAAGGTTTTTAGATAAAAGGTTTTAGATAAAACTGCCTTACCTCTGAAAATGTCACTCCAGCAAACTATGCTTTCCCCTCTTTCACACCAGTACTCCCACCCGAGAAGCAAAGACAGCATCCGTCAGGTTTCACCCCTGTATCCCTGGCACATGACTGGTTTCCAATAAATATTGTTTGCATGAGAGAATGAATAATTGAATAAATTAATTCACAGTTGAACACCTCCTCTTTGACCTCATCAAGATCTCCAGTACCCAGTCCTAACGTTTTCTCCCAGTGTAAAACCTGCTTGCTGTTTCTTTACCCAGACTCACCGCTGCACCTGCCCTGTAACACTACTCAGCACAGCCCTGACTCTGTATCGTTGCCATGCTCTATCTCTATGCCCAGAGCTGAGAGCTACTGAGCAAAATTATACAACTCTGTAGACATGTCTTCCAAATCATCTACGTCTCCGTGTTGACCCTCTTCTATCCCTCTATCGCTCTTGCAGCCTACTTTGTTTAGAAAACCAGGACACCTACATGCCATCCCTCAACTTTGAGCCTCTCTCTTCAACTGCACTTAGGCTCTTTCTTCTCTCCTTCTCTTTTTCCTAGAGGACTACCTCCTCTTGCTCGGGATCATGCTCCTCTGCCTGCATACAAGTCCCCCTGTGGTCTGATCTCTACCTTTCCTTCCTCATCTCCCTTCATTCTATGTCTTATCCTTTCACACCAAATCAGGCTGAACCCAATAGCCAACATAGGTAGTATGTATTGAGACCTTGTTATGTATCTGTCTCTGTTCTAAGCACTTTATATAAGTTAACTCATTTCATCATCACCATGACCTGTACTATATTATATGACTCTATAATATACTATCCATTCTATGCTACAACTGTCCCCCTTCTACAGATGAAGAAACTGAGGCACAGAGAGGCTAAGTAACTTACCAAGGTCACGCAGCTAGTAAATGTTAGGGTTCAGATCTTGGCAGTCTGACAACAAACCTCATGCTTTTTGCTCTACTGTTTCTCTGCTGAGAGTACCCTTGTCTCTACTTCTTGGCCTAATTTCTACTCCTCCGTAAAGACAGAGCTCACAAATCATTAACTCCAGGGAACACTCCCTTACCACCCTTCCCCAATCTCTCTCCCAGCACCTTAGCCCTGCTGCAAATAATATCTAGCATGTAGTAGATGCCTGATAAAAATTTTTAACAGCATTATTGAGATATAATTCACATACCATATAATTTAAAGTGTACAATTTAATGTGTGGTAGAGTGTTTTTTGTTTTTTTGCTTTTTTTTTTGGTGTATTCACAGGACTGTGCAACCAATACCACAATCTAATTTTAGAACATTTTGTCCCTCCTAAAAGGAACCCCATTAGCAGTCAGTCCCCCTCTTCCCCCTCCACGGCCCTAAGCAACCACTGAACAGCTCTCTCTGTAAGTTAGCCTACTCATAGCAACAGAATTCTTCAATATGTGTTCTTTTGTGTGTGCCTGGCTTCTTTCATAGAGCATGTTTTCAAGGTTTATCCATGCTGTAGCATGTGTCAGTACTTCATTCCTTTTCATGACCAAATAATATCCTATTATTTATCCATTTATCAGTTGAAAGGCATTTGGGTTGTTTCCACTTTTTGACTATGATGCATAATGCTGCTATGGACATTCACATTCATGTTTTTGTGTAGAAGTATGTTTTCCATTCTCTTGACTATATACCAAGTGGAAATTACAATCCCACCAGCAAATAATGAGGGTTCCAGTTTCTCTACATTCTCACCTACACTTGTTACTAGCTTTTTGGTTATAGCCTTCTGAGTAGGTATAAAGTGTTCTGACAAATGTTTTTTAAACTAAATATTAATCCAGGGGTTCTCAAGGAAGGTTGACATTGGAGTTAAGTCCTGAAGGGTGAGAATGAACTAACCGGGTGAACAAGGAGGACTGAGACACCCGGTTGCCAGGCAGAGGCTATGTTTTCTCTCTGCTGGCTCTGAGCTGTGGAATATCACAAAGGACCTGAAACCATGTTGATGAGGCCTACAGAAGACATGATCCTAGGAGGAACAATGACTGAATCAGAATATCAAATGATCTTGATTGGCTCGAATAAGGGGTAGAATCTTCCAGCCAGATGAAATGCAACCAGGATAAATATTTGAATTTGAGTACACGCAGAGGGAAGGGAGACAAAGCTAAAGGAAGCTCAGGGAGATTTTTGATAGTAAATTCGGAAGAATTCAACAAGTACTATGGCTGCCCACGAGCAGCTGTATCATCTGGATCCCAGAACAATGGAGGGGACAGATAGTTCTGCTCCGCCCTGCATTGGTCAGATGAACTTGGGGACCTACATCCAATGTGGGAGACTAGGCGCTGATCAACAGCTCTAATCACCGCCCCCCCCAGAACACAGAACTTGACAGTCTGCCAAGAATGACACAATTCCTATTATTTAGCACCCATGACCTTCACAGCTGTCCTGGGAGCAGAATAATAATAATAGCTAATATTGTTGAATGCTTACCGTGTGCCCAACCTGTTTTGTTCCAAGTGTTTTACACGCGTAAACCGCATAAGCCTTGTGACAACCGCGAGGTAGGTAAATATTTCAGATGAAGAAACAGGTGCGGAGGGTTAGGTAACTTGGCCAAGATCACACAGTGAGCAATTGGTTGGACCAAGATCCAAAGCCAGACTACTGAAGAGTCTGAGCAAGCCAAAGATACAGAGGCTTTTTGGGAATCGGCACTAGTTGCTTCAGCAGGAAGGGCAAGGCTGGATCTTAATCTCTCCCCAGACTTGAGGAGCCCCAGTCCGAGCCTACACACTTGAGTACTGGTGCTGTGGGGCCTGCAAGGGGAAGGGCTCCATCACTGAGACAAGCAGCCTCTTACATGTGGGCTCATTTGAGCATGAAGGGCAGGAATGGGGACAGACTGCATGTTTGAAGCTATTTACTAGGATTTGGGGCAGTTAATTCTGGGCGCTTGTCTGGGACAAGCGGCTGTTTGTGGATATTGTTTGCTGTTTCTGCCTCTCTCCTCATCCTAGGACCTCTGTGGACCTCCTCTGCTTGGGCAGGTCTCCACTAAGATCCTGGTCTGTCCTTGGACCACATCCTGAAGAACTTGTTCCAATGGGGAGGTTGTTCCTCTACCTAGTGTTATAATAGAGAAATGAAATCTCCAAAAGGTGAAGTACCTTACTCAAATTCATATCACTGTTAAATAATGAGGCTGAGATTTTGAACCTTGGGCTCTGACTCTGGATGCTTGCTTTTTTTCCCCTTTATCATACAGACTTACTTTTCCTACCGTGACGATAGAAAATGAACATAACATTCTCAGTGGAACAGAACTGGAGTGCCGATAGGTTATGATACTTGAAGTTGGGTCATAGTGGGAACCATCAAATGGACTAGAAATGCTCAATCTAGAGAAAAGAAGACATCAGGGGACATTATTAATGTTTTCAGCTTCCCAAAAGGCTATTGTGTAGAACAGAGATCAAACCTTTTCTGTCTGAGCCCAAGGAGTTATATACAGACCAGTAGGTGGAATTTCCAGAGAAATAGATTTTAGTTCAGCCTCTATGTGAACTTTCTAAACAGCCAAAGCTCTCCAGAGCAGACATGGTACCTGGGGATGCCTGGAGTTTCCTGGCCTTGGAGGTGTTTAGGCGGGCCGCCTGTCAGGGATATTGTGAAGATGGGCTGGACCCTGAGAACTTTGAGGCTTTAAACAGAATAATCTGGGGTTCTTGGCTCCAAGTCCAGCCTCTCCTGGCCTTCAGAGTTCTGAAAGCCTCTGAGTACCACACTTGCCACTTGGCCTGCTCTCTCTGGTATGTGTCCTTCCTGTCCAAAGCATCCTCCAGCTTCTCCAGAAGACCCTGGGGAGAAGACCAGCATGGTGGGTCTGCTACCACCATGTGGGTGGGTGACCAGTTGGGTGGGTCACTGGCTCCTCCAGGTCTTGCTTTTCCTCTAACGTTGGGTAGACCTTCCTAGGCCAAGAAGTGGAGCCAAGGCCAGGTCCAGAGCCAGGGTCTGGGCCAGGGGAACTTCATGAGAGAAAGGCTTACCTATGCTCAAGAGCTGACGTCTAGGGCCTAACCCTGGCTGAGGCAGGGAGTATCCTGAAGGACTGGCTGTCTGGGGCTGAGGAGGGAAGGCTCATTTGAGAACATCTTCATTAGGATTTTCCTCTCGTCATACAGACTGTGCACCACACTCACACACATATATAACTATTGGAAAAACGATTTTAATACCCATGGCACATTGTCCTTGTGTGATATAAAATCCAATGACATGTGGCATTTGGAAAAGGTCACTTCTCCCATCAGGATTCATTAGCCTGTTTCAGCCTCTACGCCTGCAGGAGGGGTCCCAACTGCCTGTCCCCTGTAGCAGGGCCAGCTGGACAGGTGGAGCCCACAGGGACCCTCCCTAGAGAGCAAAAGGACTCCCCAGGGTGCTAGCCAGGGAATCCTTGCTTTGGCCAAGCTCCCTCTCACACATGCCTGAGGAGTCAGGAGGGGTGGGATCCAGAGAAAATGAGGTCTCTGGCCAGGCAACCTTGGCTTCAGGGTCTGGAGTGCATGGGAAGGGGAAAGACAGACCCACAGCCTCAGTGTTTTTCTAAGAGTATCATCCTCTGGGCAGAGAGGGAATGAGAGTTGAGAGGCTCTGGAGAAAGAGCTGAGAGTACAGAGTGGATGCTATGAGGAGGTGAAGGATGTGGGGGAAGAAGGAGGCCTGGCAGGCCACATGGGGCAGGATCCTGGGCCTTCCTTGGGGACCTTGGATAGAACCTGGGGTCTCCTAGTATTTTATTCATTCCTCTTTGCCAAAGTGGGGGCCCAGGCCTGTCTTCTTACTCCACGCTTGTGTTCTGTACGCTCTTAGATTTCGTCTCTGGGTATGAAGCAGCTGCGCCCACTAGCCAGGTCCACGGGGACGGGCAGTATCTGTCAGCACTGGTGTGGCCGAGGATGAGCCATACACAAAACACTCGGCACTCACCTTGAGAGGTGACCCCCTTCCCAGCTAAACGGGAGCAGCCTGATCCTGGGGCTTTTGGTTTGTTTGTTGAGAGTTACCAATAGATCACAGAGAAGTCTAGTGTCAGAGTAGCAAAATGAGGACAGACAGAGGAAAAGAGATGACTTTGAAAACACTAAAACCGGGGGCCAGTGAGGTAGGAGGAGGGGAACAGGAAAGAGATACTCCCTGAGGGGAAGCCTGAGAAACCGGCACCCCGGCATAAGCAGAGAGGGCCCTGGACCCTGAACTGTGGGGTCGGCCCCCTCACACACTCCATGCACACCTTCTCCTAAATCTATTCTTGCACTCCAGTGTTTAGAGGATGGGAAAAGGCAGGGCCTCCAGCAAGGAGGCTAAGAAGGATTGTCCAGTGAGGCAAGAAGAAAACAGGAGAGTGTGTTGTACAGGAAGCCAAGTGAAATAAATGTTTAAGAAGGAGGGAGTGAGCTACAGTGAAGTTGCTGCCAATAGAATCGATGAGGATTACAGAGACTTAACCATCAGAACTGGTAAACCAGGCATCTTTGGCCATCCTGGCAAGAGCACTTTCAAGAGAGGATTGGAGGGAAGGAGGAGAAAATGATGACCATTGACATCTCTTTTGAGGAGTTTTGCTCCTAGCAGCAGATAGATACATTTATACAAAGATTCATTTATTCATTTGCGAAACATTTATTGAGGCCCTAATCTCTGCGAGGTTCTGTATTCGGCGTGTGTACCCAGAAGTAAGCAGCACAGCCCTTGACCTTGGCAGCCTCACAAAGTAATCAGTGAATGGACGAGATGAAGTCTCTGTTCTCCCACTGACAATTTTAGCTTCATTTTCCTAACTGTTCACATAGAGATACTAGAAATCCCTGCCCTCTCTGCTTACGAAACTCAACACGTCCTAGATTTTCTAAACTGCCCCAATTCCAAATGTTTCGACCTATTATCGCACCAGGTGGTCTCACTGGGTTCTAATTTTTGATTTAGAAATTGTGGTCATTATGGGATTGTTGTGAGAATCAAAAGAATTAATCACATGAAAGAATTCCGTGACCTGCCAAGGGCTCCATCAGTACAAGGCATTATTCAAACTGGCTTAGACTAGAGAGGCGGCTTAGTCACTCCCTTCTTTGTGCTTTCAGAGTAACGTGTACTTCCTCCTCTCCAGCACTGGCCTCCCTTGATTTTTAATGTGTTTCAAGGTGTGTGCCTCTCACACCAAATTGTGTCTGACACAGGGCCTGGCACCCAGTGTAACTTCTCAGTGAAGATTTATTGGATTTCTGAATGGATGGGTAAATGGTGAGAGACATAGAAAAGTAAACAGCAAATTACGAAGTCAGACAGAGTAAAATGATAATTACATAGTTAACACTTACTGAGGACTAATGCTCATTTCTTTACATGAAGTACCTTTCATCCTTTCAGCTGCAGTTGGAGGTAGAAGGTATTAATCTCTCTTACAGATGAGGCTCAGAGAGGTTAAATGACTTGCCCAAGGTGCAGAGGTCCTGAGGGCCTGGGGGCTCCAGCTCAGTCCAGCCTGCCCCAGGCTTACAGAAAGTATCCTTTGGCCCATGCATGGTCCCTCCCTTAGCCCATTCAGTTCAGAGCCCAGACAATTGGCCATGAAACCACCACTGAAACCTTCTCCCCTCCTTCACCAGGGCCGGCCAGGCCAGGCTAGTCTAACCCTAAGCAGCAGCCGCTGGGGCAGGAGCTGCCCAGAGCTTCATTCCTCTTTTACGGCCCTTGTCAAATTCCAAAGCAAGTTGTAAATTCATTAACCTCGAAGGGATTAAGCTGTACAGCTTACTTAGCACCATAAACAAGATCATTGGGATGTTGATTTTCCTCTTTTATTGCTTCACTTGAGAAAGCCTAGCTGGCTCCAGCTCTGGAAACAGAAGTTGGCTCCCCCAGCAGGGACTGCTACTGTCCCTTAGTAGTTTGCTGGTACCAGCAGGACTGGGATTTGGGGCTCAGGTGTAAGTCTCCCTGCAGGCTTGTCTTGACACAGCCAGAAGTAGCCACTTCTAATCCAGCCACCCAAGCCCCTCTCTCTAGAGTTGGCTGTAGGCATCCTGGGGAAAAGTAGAAGAAAAAAGCTCGGATACCTACCTGCTCTCCAGGCCACCTGGCTCCCAGCAAAGATGATCATAAGGAGGCATCTCCTTTCTCCTGGCTCCCCAGCCCCTGAGGCTTCCTCTAGCTCAGCTCTTCCATAGTAAGGCTGCCTCTGTCTGTTTAACCCATCTCTCCCTCCAACAGATTAATGTCCCCCGTGGGCAGGAATTGTTCCCTCTCCTGGTTCTTGGGATCCCATTTCCTCATGTCCCCTCTGAGGCCTAGCTCCAGCAATGATCCTCTCTCTGGAGCCCCAACTGTCTTCCAAACGCTGAAAAGAAACACACAATAGTCATTATGCAAAACAACCCTGTGCCACTCTCGCTCCTTCCTTCTGGTTCTTGAATGGCTTGTCCCCTCTTTCCCTCCCTTTGATTCCTTAAACCCCTGCAGCTTCACGTATGTCCCTGCTGCTCCCTGACCCTGCTCTTGCCAAGATCCAGCAACTACTCAAATACAATATACTGTCAAGTCCAATAAGTGTATTTTACTCCTTTATTTGTATTCTTTCACCCAACAGATACTTAATGGCTTCCTAGATGCTGGTGACACAATAGTAAGCAAAAAGGAACAAAACTGAGAACCTGAGAGGTTAAATTTAGCATAAGCACAGGCTGCCAGCCCACCTGGGTTCATACTGGGCAAGTTCCTTAACCTCTCTGAGCCTGGCTTTCTGACCTCTAAAATGGAATGATCATAGATAGTATCGTTGTGAAGATGGTTGTAAGAATGAAGTTAATTATGGAGGCTCATAGCAAGTGCTCTAGCTACATTCACATTACACAATTCATCTAATAGCACACATCTGGCAAGTGGTCGGGCCAGGCTTTGGACCCAAATCTACCTGATTCCAGAGTCTTCACTCTCAGTGGCATCAGCTACCTCCCTATTTTTCCTGCCTCCCCCTCACTCCCACCACCCTGGGCTATTTGGGCTTGGCACATGGTAGTTACCTGGAAAATCTTTGCTCAATGTGTTCATTTAATAGGTTTGTTCTGTGTTTGGGGAGGCTAGGGGACCAGAACAATAGTTTGGGTGTTTTTTAAATTAATTAATTTATTTTTTATTTATTTTTGGCTGCACTAGGTCTCTGTTGCTGTGCGCGGGCTTTCTCTAGTTGCGGCAAGCAGGGGCTACTCTTTGTTGCGGTGCGTGGGCTTCTCATTGCGGTGGCTTCTCTTGTTGCGGAGCACAGGCTCTAGGTGCGCGGGCTTCAGTGGTTGTGGCGCGCAGGCTTCAGTAATTGCGGCACGAGGGCTTAGTAGTTGTGGCTCACGGACTCCAGAGCGCAGGCTCGGTAGTTGTGGAGCACGGGCTTTGTTGCTCCGCGGCATATGGGATCTTCCTGGACCAGGGCTAGAACCCGTGTCCCCTGCATTGGCAGGAGGGTTCTTAACCACTGCACCACCAGGAAGCCCAACAACAGTTATTTAACAGATAGAAATGAAGTGGAAGAAATGGAGCCATATTGAAGAGAAGATAATTATTTCCATCATGGATATGTCCTTTGGGCAGTTGACAATTCAGATGGAGCTCTGGACAGACATCTAATTAGAGGGAGGTTTGGGAGGGGAAGCTGAAGTCCTCGAGGTTAAGAAGAGAGATTCTCCAAGAGCAGAGAGCACAAGAGTTACAGAGGAACTGGGAAGAGGTGACAAAGTACAGGAGTCAGGTCCACTGAAGAGGAAGGAGGGAGAGGAAGAGGATAGATGGCAGAGCAGGAGCCTTGAGGGAAAGCCACAGATGCTGTGAGAAGGAGGCCATGAGGTCCCTTATTCCAGGAGGCAGATGAGAAGACGGAAGAAGATTAGGAAGGGAGGGAGGAACAGGGAGCAGCACGATCAAGGGAAGGGCTGGCCATTTTAAGAGAGAAGTTACACACAAGTTTGAAAGGGGAAGAGAAAGGACTAACCTAAGGGCAACACCCAAGAGACAGAGACGAGGAGACATGAGGGTGAAGCCCCTCCGAGGACAGTGGGAACGGCTCTAGAGAACAGTAGGCACTGGTCTTGGAGGAAAGGCAGAGATTCTGAGGCCTGGTAGATGGAAGGAACCAGGTAGAGGGAAATGGCATTTGAGTTGAAGAGAAGAGTGGGGGGAATCCTTTTACGTGGTCATCTCAGCAACAGAGTAAGAGTGACAACAGTAATTATAAAAACAGTTCATTGGGCTTCCCTGGTGGCGCAGTGGTTGAGAGTCCGCCTGCCGATTCAGGGGACACGGGTTCGTGCCCCGGTCCGGGAAGATCCCACATGCCGC
>NW_021145320.1:52267-152363 GCF_002837175.3 Physeter macrocephalus
GTGCCCCGGTCCGGGAAGATCCCACATGCCGCGGAGCGGCTGGGCCCGTGAGCCACGGCCGCTGAGCCTGCGCCTCTGGAGCCTGTGCTCCGCAACGGGAGAGGCCACAACAGTGAGAGGCCCGCGTACCGCCAAAAAAAAAGATAGATAAAACCAGTTCATTGAGTAGCTCAACTTGAGAGGTACAAATTGAAATCTTTACCCCCTCCAATCTTTACCAGCTATACCTTGTCAAATACCCTTTCTTGGATGGGTAGTTGAAACCTGAACAATATGGGCAAATTCCCCTGCTAATTCCCAATTACTTCTGCTTTTTAAAAGTTTATGCAATTTGAAATTCCAATCTCATTTCTGGCTTAAGGCATTCCTCTCCTGGTTTTTATTCCCCCTTCTACCACCTTGCAGGGTGAAGAGGGGGACAAGTCAGCCTCTGGAGGATTGTCTCTCCCTCTGAACCAGCCTCCAGCTCCTCGGATGGGGTAGAGGGAGAGAGGATGGTCTGGCCACTCTGACCCCCTCCAGGGTGCTGCAGCCCAGCTCTCCTGTGGAATTACTACTTCCCTGGCTAACGGTTAGGGTGTGGGGCTCTCTGTAGAGCTGGTTCTCCTGTAGGGCACATGTGCTCAAATCACTTAACCTGCCTGAGCCTTAGCTTGCTTGCTCTTCTATAAAATGAGTTACACTAGCTTCGACCTTACAGGATCAGCATTAAGGCTTAGACAAATGCTTGTAAAGCACCTTATACACAGCACTTGTTCCACAAATGGAACTCCCATTACCGGATGCATAAGGCAGATAGCTCCTAGGCATGCATGGGCATTCCTGTCTCTGTCAAGATGTGTGTGTGTGTGTGTGTGTGTGTGTGTGTGTGTGTGTGTGTGTACCTGTGTGTGCAAGAGAGAGTTATGTGTGGGCCGGGAATGGGGCAACCTTGTGAGTCAGCTATTGTGTGTGTCATTGCCTACAGCTGACCCCAGGGCTGTAAATCCTGCCTCTGTGCCCGCTAGAGTGAACACTTTATAGCCCAAGGTCAGGCCCGTGAATCATAAGCGGCCCAGCAGGAAGCAATCAGACTGAGCTGGGTGGGGCCAGGCCAGGGTGGGGTGCTGGGCTGGAGGAGTTCCCAGTATTAGGACTACTTGGAGAGGAGCCCTGGGCATATCCTGCAATCCCAGATCGCAAAGAGCCTGGCTGTTCTCAGCAGGGTTGCAGTTTCCCTGCAGCCTCCACTGGCAGGGTACCCTTCTCTACTGACAGCACCACTCACACTGGGGCTGGGGCCGCGGCCCTGCCCTCCCAGGACTGGCCTCTCCAGTATTCTGGGCCCCTGCACTATGGCGGGTGAGCCACACTTCAGCCTCACCTGAAGTTGGAGGATGCGGGTCCTGAGCCCAGGGCTCCCAGCCTGGTGGATATGGAGCACCCGGCCCTTTGAGCCAGATGCTTTTATTTCTTCTTTTCCTTTCCAATCTGTCTTGGGGAAAGTGGCCCCAATAAGGCAGCCCTTTCACTCTGAAACCTTTTTATGACTCCAGCCATAATTAACTGGAGTAATAAAATTTTTCAAATCCAAATAGATATAATTAACATTTAATGCCCCTGGTTGGTGCTGGTGGCTGGGCCCATTAAGAGCGCAGTATTGATTGAGAAGGTGAGCCAGCTGGGCCTGCCGCTGGGCCAGGGGCAGAGGTGTCTGGAGCCTAGGGCTGCCTAGGGGCCAGGCCCCAGCCCAGGTGTGAGGAGGTGGCAGGTGGCCAATCCCCATCCCTGCCTGGGGGACCAGGATGTGAAGAGTAGGCGTGGGGGGGGGGCAGGATGGAGTCACCTCTGCCAGCCACCTCCCATGGCTCGCCCACCTTCAGACCCTGTGACCTCAGGCCTCCCTCACCACCATGCACTTCTCTACCAGCCCTCACACTGCCTTTCTGGTGCCTGAGGCCACCTCCTCTCCCAGAATGTATAAGGAGAGGACAAGGCCACGTCTTCTCCCTGAAGAGTCCCCTGGCTTCAGGCATGCCTCTTCCCACTATTTCTCCTTTCTGACTCACTCTGCAGGGCTGGGTGCTTCAGGTTGAACTCTAAACCCAGGAAAGAAGCCCTTCCTGACTCCCTGACATGACTTACACATCCCGACCTCCAACAGAACCTCACATCCCCCAGGAAGCTGGAGAGAGTGATACAGTGGAGGGAGCATTCATTTGAATCCCAGCCCCTCCACTTCACTGCTGTGCAACCTTGGACAAGTCATCGAGCCTTTCTGAGCCCCAGTGTGCTTATCTGTGAAACAGAGATAAGAAGACTATCCACCTCCTAAACGTGTAGTAATGTCAACCTTAATCTCACTTATGTTTCTCAAGAGTCGCAGGCGACGGGATTACTGTCTCCTCTTTACTTGTGACAACACAGGTTTAAAAAAGTCAAAATCCTCATCCCTGTGTCTTACACTTCTCTGGCTCTCCCAAGAGTTAAATTGAATATATATTAAAAACAACATCTACACCGGGAACCAGAAAGAACAAGATGATTCTAAGATCAGACCACTGCCCTCAGGGAGCTCCTGGTCTGGCGGTGGTATAGTGCAAGGAAAAGGGGTTCACACCATCAGTCGGTTTAAGTTAAGGCTTCAGAGATAAGCGTGCAGGCTGTGAGCCCTGGTACAAGTTAAGAGGCAAAGTGCTGGAGGAGAAACAGGTGAAGGTCATGGGCCCAAGGCAAAGCCAGGTATGAGGACAGAGGTATGACCAGGATGGACAAAGCACAATGGGGCCGATGTGTGTGGCTCTGTGACCGTGAGGGTGCTGGCCCCTCCAATGGGGCATGGTCCTCGGAAAATGCATTCCCTGTGGGAAGCCCTAAGCTGGGGAGCAGGCACCTGGTGCTAGCACTCTCAGGCATGGTTTATGACATCCCAGCTCATCCACTCTTCATGTTAGAAGGGCCAGACTCCTCGGACAATCACCAACATGATGCCCGTGGTAGGGTGGGCAGCCCAGGCCCTGCTGGACAAGGAGTCTAGCTAGGGGGCTGAATGCCTTCCTCTGTCCGTCGTTGCTCCCACCTGTCCCCCTGCTCCCAGACTTACAGTCCCCTGCTCTCCATGAAGCTGGGAGTTCCCTATCCTTTGGGGCCTTCCTCTCAATGACCCCTCCCCAGCCTTTAGGAGCCCCACACTTGCTTGGTGCTTTCCCAACCCAGTGGGGCCTTCCACCGTGGCCCTGAGGACTACCTGCTCTAGGCTAGGTCTTGCACTGAACTTGAACTCGAGTGAGTCTCTGCTTTCTCCACCAGCCCCCTCCGGAATGCTTGTTCCCAGCAGGACCAGGGCCGTATCAGCACCATCTCTGTTCTTAGAACCCAGCCGATCTCCCAGGGCTGCTAGCTCAGGGGGCCGTGGGGAAGGGATGCTGCTGACACCAGAGGCAGAGAATAGGAAGGCCGGGGCGGGCGTCAGCCACCCCTCCGCTCATTCTCTCGTTTGACATCATCCACTGCGCCAGGCCTGCTGAGAAAATAGAGAAGTAATGTGTAATCACAGTGTGACAGGTGAGGCCAGGAGGCTATGGGGACACAGAACCCAAAGGCCCAGAGGGTACCGCTTCTAGAGGAGCTCACCTTGAAGCTGAGCTCTGAAAGGAGGTGTTCCAGGCAGAGGAAACAAAGTGTAAAGCCCAAAGGTGAGAGGAAATGGCCCGGTTGAGAAACCGAAGGAACTCTGTGTGACCAGAGCATCGGTGTGAGGGCGAGAAGCGGTGAGGCAGGCGGCTGGCCGGGCATGCAGTGGTCTCCACGGGAGCTCCCCGCAGGCCTTGCTGAGGACCCGAGCCCTTCAGGTCCCCGCTCCATGATGTGCTGGCGGTGGGACTTCCCGTATCTCCCTTGACTCCTCTGAGTCTGGGTTCCCCGCTCAGTGAAATGAGGGTAATGATCCCAGCTCCCTCACCAAGCACAAGGCTCAGGCCGCTTTGTGCTGGGCCAGGACTGGCTTTTAGGGTGTGGCTACAGACATGGCTGAGACATGCCCTTCCACAAAGGGCTATTCTAGTCACCAGCCTCAGTTCCCTGTCTAAACGCTGAGAGGGCTCAATAACATGGAGGGGGTCTATGAGTCCTCCCGGCTCTGACATGCCAAGGCCGTGTTATCCCTGCCTCACAGCGCACCCTGGGCCCCTGATGCCTACAGAACAAAGGACCAGGGGAGCCCCCAGCAAACTTTATCTCCCATACTCCAGTATTCCCTCCGTCCTCCTTCTATTCCAGCCACACACTGGCCCTGCTGGGCTGTCTCTCAGCCTCTATCTTGCTCATGGCTCCACCCTTCCTTCTCTTGCCATCCTACACTCCAGACTTCCGGCGCCCCCTCCTCCAGGAAGCCCTCCACTCCTGCGCGTTGTGACCTCACTGTCCCCCTTAGCCCTTCTCACTTCAGCCTCGTAGTGGTATCTGCTGTGCCCAGCCTGAGAGCTTTGGAGCCTGGGCTGCACTTCTCTCCACAACCCCCAGAGCACTGGCTCCCAAACTTTGAGGGTGTTCCAGGACTAAGTTTGGAACTGCTCATGATAAAAATGAGAGAAAGAGAAAGGAAGGGACAGACCAATGGACAGAAGGAGAGAGGGTAGAGTCTCCCTTGAGCATTCCAGCCTGAGCCATGGTAGTCTTCACCCAGATCCTCCCTCAGCACCGCTCCACAATTAGAACTGAGAACTAGGACACGGGAGCCTGGGGCCGTGGCTTTCAGCCAGGGCCTGCTGGTTGAGGCTGGGCTCACAGGCCCAGGGCGCAGCTGGTACCAGGCTGTGCCTGGCCAGGCCTCCCAGCTGTCCCGCTGTCTCTGGCCCTTTTTGCACATAACCTCCAACCCAACCCCCCACGCAGCTGCCTTCCTCATGACACTGGCCTGTGTTGTCCTGATGACCGCTGACCGCTATGCCTGGGGGAGGGCTAGGCCCGCCCGGAAGGAGGGGTTCTAGAGCCTCTGGGCAGAGCTTCCCAAGGCTCCTGGTCCCCCTGCACTCCCAGGCCCACAGATGCTCCCCAGCAGGTCAGGAAGACACGCCAAGACCTACTCTGTGCAAGTCTCTGGGCTTCAGGTTCTGCACACTCTTCTCATTCACTTGGTAAAGCAACCCGGGTGCCAGTATTATCATCTTCAGTCTCTAGGGATGAGGAAATGAAGACTTAGCTAGATCAAGGTACCAAAGGGTACATGGCTACTAGTGCAAAGCTGGGTTTCAAGACCAGGCCTGTCTGACCCCAGAACTCATGTGCCACCTTCCCGGGCTCCTCCCTAACTCCCGCTCCCTACCTTCAGCTCAGCCCCGGCCCTGGAATTCTGCCTACGACTGAGCCACCAGGATAGAATGCAGAGAGCGCAGGTGGAGGGGATGTCAATGTGGGAAGAGATGAGGAGGCCACAAGCTTGAGGGGAGAGGAGATGTTTCTGGTGGGGGCACTGGGTCCAGAGCTGCCGTGGTAAGTGTCTCCTCTGGGTCATGGAAGCCCAGTAGGCACCCACAGAACAGATCCAGGAACAGAGCCTACCCAGTCTCCTCCCCCTACACAGACCCCCATTAAGTCCCACAATTCAACAAAGGGAGATGAGACCTCCCCCACCCACTGCCTATTCCCTCCCATGCACTAGACTTAGCAGTGGGCAGGAGACCGTTGGACCTACAGTCCTACCCAGTCAGTCTTTGCTTCCTGATATGGATTACTTTGGCCAGATGTTTTTAGTGTAGTCGACAGAACACTAGTCCTCAGACAAAAGTTTCACTTTTAAGCTTACTAGCAACAGACAAGTACTTTTACCTTTCCCTATCTAAAGAAACTGTCCCTATCTACGGTGCTTAATATGCCAGGATATTAATAATAATAATAGCGAACACTTGACAAAGAGGGCTTATATGTGCCAGGCATTATTTAAATAACTTAAGCGTAGCCTTGTGAAATAAGTACTTTTAGTCTTTCCATTTTACAGCTGAGAAAATTAAGGTACAGAGAAGTTAAGTAACTTTCCCAAGGTAATCAAAGGATCTTTTTTATTTAAATGGTTGATGAGAAAGTGACTTATGAAACTATAGAGATATTTTGTAAATGTAGAAGTACTTTATAAATGCGGAGACCGTTTTCCTAAATAGAGATATTTGTAAGTTGGCAGGGATGGGTGCTTTTTTTGGTACATGCGGGAGTAATTTTTTTATTACACGACGCCTCAGTGTGAGAGATGGTTCTTCTCTGATTGGACCCATCTCCTCTACTCCAGACTTGGGGAGTGGGTCACGGTGGGTAGCCCACCAGGGCAAGGCCAAATTGCTCCTATTTAAAACTGCATTCCCTACTTAAAAAAGCACAACATGTCAGACTTGGAAGGGGTACATCCTTATAGTCCAGGTCATATAACTATCACCCCTGCAAGAATCAGCTTCTGTTGTGCCCAGGAGGGCCAGAGAGTAGACGGGGCTGGGAAAGAAGAAGTCTCCTTCGAGAAAACTTGATTTAGAAGAGAAGCCCTGGAGAGCGCTTTGCCTACCCCACCACTCACCGTTCTCTTCACTTCACCCCACACACTCACACACACGTACACACATCCTCCCTGTTCACCTGCAATCAGGGTTGGGCTGGTGTACATACTTCCTCCCCGCCTACCCCACATCCCGGAAATGGAGCCCTTAGAACAGAAAACATGGGGTAAGACACGTTTCCCCAACAGCAAGGGGCCTTCCAGGAAGAGTGTGGGTTGCCTCTTCTCAAATGGACTGCTGAATTGCTTTTTCTCTCTGCCTGGGGGCAAATGCCTGAACATTGCTGAGGTCTGGATGAGCTTGTTGGAGGCATATGTCCACCGATCTTACTGCCCCCCTGTCCTGGCTCAGGCTGGCATCTAGGAGAAAGGATAGCAGAGGACCTGGATGTTATCAGAGAGGACATTCAGTCTTGGGATAGAAACTGAAGCAACGAGTAGCACAAGCTGGACGTAAGGGGGCACAAGAACTGGGCTGAGGTTGGCATCGAGATATAGCTCTGAAGGTGGTAGCTGGGATTATTAGGGGGAATTAGCATTGATGATTGAAGTTTAGGATTTGAGCTAGGAGGTAGGGCTGAGTTGACTCAGAGGGCTGGGGTTAGGTTTTGCTTCAGGGTTTCCCTGGAAATGCAAAACCCCTGGGACGGGCTCCATAGCTGTGGAATGAGAATCTACATTTTAACATGAACTCCCAAGTGTTCCACAGACATTTCCAGTTTGAGAAGCACTGGGGAAGCTTTCCTAGCAGGAAGGCCCGAGGTAGGGGTGGGAGAGGCCAAAGGACACCCAGCCCCTCGGCCTTCTCCAGGGCCCCCTGCCTGACAACCCCTCCCACTGCTGGAGTCACAGCGACACCTACTGGCCACGGGCATCTAGGCTGCCCCCTCCAGGACATCTGGACCCTATGGTCCTGCTCTGCCTGGCCTCCACCCTGAAGCTGGCATTCCGGAGTTCTGGGGGTCTTGCTTCCCCAGCAATGCTGGAGCAGCTGTAGGATGGGCCAGGGCCTCAGGGTGGAGCAGGGCTATGTGCAGGCTGAGGCTCTGGGGCCTCCGTGTGAAGAAGGCAGGACAGGTGAGCAGGTGTCCTCAGGCACATAGAACTCAGGTCACATCCCAGCCCTGGCCTTCTCTCCACGCTCAACAGCACAGAACGCATGTTTGCGCTCTTCTCTTAGGTCCTCAGCCAAAATGGACAGGGTTCAGCTTCCCATCCCAATCAGCATCCAGCAGATGCCCCAGTGGGACTTGAACCTTTGTCTAAACAACTCTTCCTGGAAGCAGGCTTTTAGGAGCTACAACAATTGAAAAGCAACTCAGGGAAGGGGAGTTGCTGGACTATTTCTGGTCCAGGGTGGTGGTTGCTGGAGGAGACTCCCACGACAGAATTCTAAGTTAAAGCAGGAGGCTAAGGCCAAAGGGCAGAGGAGTAAGAGGATGGGGAAGGAAGCCAGCCCACCTCCAGGACAGGGCTCAAGGGACTCGCCCCAGGGGACCGGGCTGGTCCAGAGGGCCCCCTGGGTGCCAGGCTGCTGGGCCAGGGCCACCAGGATCGAGAGGGGCCTCCTTCTGGGCAGCAGTCATTCCCGCTCCCATCATTCCCAAATCTCAGTTATTGCTGGATGCCCCTCTAGTCTGCTCTCAGCTCTGAGGAGGGGTTTGCCTGAGAAGTAAATGATTGTGATTACCCACCAGTGTCTGCATTAGTGGTGATTAGTTAAAACATCAGAGTCTAAACAGTCAGTTGGTTCTAACAATTAATACTACAGCTCAGCTGTGATTGAGAGAGGGTGATGGAGAGAGAGAAGAGAGATGGAAAGAGGAGAGGGAGAGAGGATTGGCAGAGGAGACCTAGCTCTTTAACTACCATTTCCTGACCCCCCCCCTCTGGTCCTGACGCCCCCCTGGTGCCAGGGTACATCTGGCTCCTGATTCTGTGTGCTCACAAGACTTTTTAATAAATTACATCACTGAGTTATCATAACCACCCTATTAATCTCCGTTTTACAGGTGAGAAGAATGAGGCACAGAAAGGTAAAAGCCAGTAGATGCTCAGTAACAACTTGGTAAATGAACAGATAAATAAGTGCATGAAGTACCCAAAACTGAAAGCCAAACCCGGGTTAGCCTGACGCCAAAAAGTTTGGGGGAAAAGGATTATGGAGGGAAGAATTTGCAGAGACAAAGGGAAAAAAGAGAAAACACACAACCCCTCTTCTCTCTCCCACTATCTCTCTCCTTATATATGCACCCCTCTCCCACACGTAGTCCTCTCTGCCTCATCAGAGATACACCTCTCTCCCTCTCTCTCTCTCATAGAAACCTCCATCATTCACCCCTCCCCCCATACTTCCCTCTCTCCGCGTGCCCTTGTGTCCCATGCACGCTGGCCTCCGTAGTAAGTAAGCACTCAAAGAGCACTTGGGAATTGAAATAAACACACCCACCCTTTCCTCCCGCCTTCCCGCACACACCCACTCTCTTGCCCCCTCCACGAGTCAGGCCCAGAGGCCTCCAGCTGGGCTGTCTCTGGCTAGGCTTGCTAATGTTTGAACTGTCCCCAGATCTGGAAGGGCCACAGGGCCTGCCCTGCCTGGCAGGGGCGGGGGCTCTAGCCCTGTCTCCTTACTTATCCCGGAGCAGGCTCAGCCTCTCCCCACCCCCTCCCCAGGTCAGGTGTAACGGCAGAGCCAGCGAGCAGGATGGCTGTGTGTGCATTGCTATTAATCACCCCTCCTGGTCCGCTAACAAGGCTAATGCGGTAAGTGACAATAGCCCATCTTGGTTCCTGATTTAGGGGCTCAGGACGGAAGCTGGGCTCCTGGGAGTGAAGACGTGAATTCTCCACGACACTAAACCTTCAAATAAATCTCCTCCAGTCAGAGAAGCCCAGGGCACTAAATCCCACGCGCCAGTAATTGAAACCCTTAGAGCTTTCTCGGGTAGGGAAATTGCTGAGAAAGAGCAGCCAGGGGCTCCAGGTGGGGTGGCAGGCCAGCACAGAGGCCGCAGAGGGCCCTGTGACAGGGGGCGCTGCTGGGGACCCTCCCTGAACACGTGGGTATCTGCCCGTCCTGGTGGGTATGTCTGTCTGTCAGTGTTTCCAGACGTGGGATTTTACTGTCTGGTGGCCACTGCCCACTCTCTTCCCACCAAGTCTATGAACACTTGGTATTTTTCTGGGACAGCAGTTGTGGAGCTTCTGTCTTTTGAGAGCCTCTGCCTTTTGAAACCCTTGCGGCCTCTGCCTCTCATTGATCATGAAAGCCAGGCTTCATTTAAGCAAAAGGAATTTTCAACATCACCTCAATTGCCTTCCTTCCCCTCTTCCCACCTCTCTCACCCCCACCCACCCCATCTTTCCCTCCCCTTCTGGACATTCCCCTTCTGTCCCTTTAAGTCCTCCTCCCATTAACTGGGTCACTGAATCATTCAACAGTCACTACCACTCTGTGCCAGACCTTCTTCAGGGTCCTGGGTGTACCAGGATGAGTCAGATAATTTCCCTGCCCTCAAGGAGCTCAGAGTCTACCAGGAGAGACAGATGGATAAAGAAATGATTGCAATATTATCCGATGTGTGCAATAATCGAGGTGTAGACATACAAGAACTATAACATGAAAAAGAGGAATTCCCTATCAGGGAAAGCTTCAGAGAGGAAGTATTGTCTGAGTGTGGTCTTAAAGAATAAATAGGAGTTACAAGTTGCCCATGGGGAGATAGATGTCATGGGCATTATTGGCAGTGAGAATTATAAGTGAACAGCTAGGTCTTGTCCAGCCATACATAGCACACAGCATTGCTGGAAGGGATATGAGACTGGAGAGAGACTGTCTGATAAGGAGTTCAGGATTTATGCTGTGGGCTTTGGGAGCCAAGGAAGGGTCTTAAGTAGCTGAATGATAGGATCCGATTTGTGTTTTTAGAATATCCTTCTAGCTGTAGAAATGGATTAGAGGGGAGAGAGATGCATTAGGAAACTTAAGAGTAAAGACTGGAGATGATGATGCCTGAACGAGGGCACTGCAGAAAAGATGGTTCCAGGGTACTTAGGAGGTAAAAACAGCTACGATGTTGATTTACTGCACATAGGGGCCTGAGTCGAGAGTAAGAGTCCAGATTGCCGATTTAGGGAATTCTGTGGGTGCTGGTGCCAGCCACTGAATTGAAAAACAGGAGGAGGGCAGGTCTAGAGGAAGATAAGTCTTGTTTCAGGCACATTGAGCTTGAAGAGCCTGTGGGACATCACGTACAGAATCTGGTGTACAGTGATACATATGGTTCAGGACTGGAGGTACAAATTGAGGAAATGAAACCAGAGTAGAGATCACGCTGAGAGCGTGCAGAGAGGGGAGTGGATGATGGCGAGGATGACAGCTAACATCAGAGGAAGGAGAGTGGTTGAGAGCAAGGGCTCCACTATAGCACTGCCTGGGTGGAAAGTCCAGCAACACCACTTACCGGGTAACCATGGCAAGTTACAGAACTTCTTATGCCTCTGTGTCCTCATTTATAAAATGAAGGGGGTGGTGAGGAATATGGCACAATGCCTGGCACACGGTAAGCATTTGATCAATGTTATCACTTCCCTTCCTCCTCATCTATTCAACTCCTACTTATCCATCACATCTCAGCTTGTGTCTCTTCCTCAGTGAAGCCTTTCTGGATTCCTCTGAGCAGGGCAAATCTCCACATTATAGGCTCCCATAACCCTGTTCACCTCTCTTTGACACAACGGCAATGTTACAATTATTTGTAAAATTATTTTATTGCATTCTTCCTCACTGCTTTGCAAGCTCCATAAGGACATAGATTTCGTGGTCTCCTTAGACCTTGGTGTAGTGCCTATGGACAGCAAGCAAGACTCCTCGGAGCATCTTAGGTGAAAAGGGAAGCAGAAGGAAAGGGCATTAGCTACAAGGTGCCATAAGAAAGAGAGGGACGCATTGTTGATACTGTTGTAATGGGGGAGGCTCGAGGATGTCTATGCTGATGGAGGGAAGCATGAGGAGGGAAAGGGGAGGACGCAGGAGAGAGGGGAGAACAGGACAGCTTCCCCAGCAATGTGGGCAGGAATGGGGTTCTGAGTCCAGGAGAAGGGATTAAGCTAAAACAGGACGGTGAATACCTCTTGCCCTGAAACTGGAAGAGGAAACAAGGAAGTGGGTTTGGGTCTGGAAGTTGAGGGACTTGGTGTCTAAGGACTTCAAATTTCTGAGTGAAGTAGGCAGTGACGCCACCTAGAAAGAGAAGGAGGGACAGAAGATGGGGAGGGGGACTCGAGACAGTAAAATATTATTGGATTGTCTCTGTGGGAAGGGGAGACAGAGCTGACCAAGGGCATGGAAGAGGATTGCTTAGTAGTGCTGAGATTGGAAACTATGAATTTTTATTGGCAGATCTCTGCGTGGTTTTGTGATTTTCCCCAGCTGCGCTGAGCCGCCTATGTGTCTGAGACAAAAAGGAGAATGGCTGGGTTGTGGAGAAGGCAAAGGAAGTAAAGAGGTTGAGTATGTTGACAAGAGAGTGTTGCAGTGATGCGCCCTGGGGTCCCGGCTAGAATCCATGAGTAAGTGGTCTCAGGAGGTGGGAGGAGAGGAGGGGAGAGAGAGAGAAGCAAGTGTGATGGGTACAAGGCCATGAGAGGGCTGGGGGCGAGGGAGTTCTTTCACAGAGCAATTTAGGTTGTTGACAAGGTTCTCCAGAGGGAAGTGGAATACAGGAAAAAATAACAGGAGCTGAGGAGGTCAGGGCAGTGACAGGGCTCGGGGTGACAGGTGAGTGTCAAAGTCCTCGGCAGATGTGGAGAAGGGGGATAACAGTGATGAGGGAGGCAGCGTGGTACTTGCGCTCAGAGCCCAATGAGTGGAGAAGCAGTGGTCTGAAAGCGGCAGTGAGCACTAAGGAAGACACTGACCCCACCTCCTGGCCTGAGGAACCTGGAGTTGGAAGAAAAACAGCCCGCACTGGAGAGGACTGCCGGGAAGTGGTGTCTCTGGGGAATATACCAGGTTTCCGGAAAAGTCAAGAGAGGAAGTAAAGGGAGTATCTAGGGAGCGAGGATGGAGAGGATTTTATTGGCATGGTATTCAGTCCCAGAGGGCGTGATGGGAAGATGGTCAAGAGCCCCCTCCACCCCCTCCTTTCCCAGCATCTCTCCTAGGACTGTCTGCATCTCTAGCCCACCTCCCCCTCTTCCTGTACCATCTACTCCCCAGCCCACCTCCCACATGCATGTTCCCCATCCCATCCTCACGTCCCTCCCTCCTCTTCCCATACCTCCTCCCCAGTTCTCTCCTCCCCAAAGCCTCTTCCTGCCCTGCCCCACCCCAGCCGGCCTGAGTGAGCAGGAACCCCTGCACCTTCATTTCTCAGGTCACTGCTTGGCTAATGGGCTATTAATTTGCTCAATCGTCCCCTGTGAGGCAAACTCAATTTCTGCCAGCCAGTCGTCCCTCCCTGTCGACAGCGTGATTGATTGGAGGAACAGCTGTCACCGCCCGGCTGCCTGCTCCCTGCCTCCTTCCCCACAAGTCCCCGCCACCCCTCCTCCTCGGGCCGCCGCCCCGCGCCCACAGAGGCAGCGCACCCCTGCCACCTGCCCAAGGATCTGTCGCCAGCAATGAAAAATGACAGAAATATTTAAGGACAAATAAGGCTTCCCAACGCAATTGAAAATGATTACAGGCAGCTACAGATGGGGCCAATCTGATGCGCAGCAGCAAATCAAATCGAATTTCCTTATCGGTGTATTATTTTAGGCGTTATCTGGCACGTTGATGCAGTTATCAATTCAATTTCAGCCGCTGGTCCGCTGTTTACTGTCTCGGCTTTGCTGGGAAAAGGTAAACATGCTCAGCCCAGCAAATTAATTTCTGGCTGAAGCCAGAGGCTACAAAGAACTGCTCCGCAGGACTCACGGCCCCCACCTTGGCCCTGGGCTACAGTGGGCCAGGCTGGCTGGGCCTGGGGCCGGCCAGAGCTTGCCCAGAAAGCAGAAGCCCCACTAGCTGCCTGCCCCTGCCTGGCCCCATCCCCAAGCAGGATTCAGGGCTCCTAGCGGGCTGAGGTGACCGCTGTTGACTCCGCGGCTGGTGCCAGGGAGAGGTGAAGGTCCCCCATTAATTCTCAGCTAAAAATGACAAATTCATCTTGGACGACAATTAAATGAAGTCAGTAATTGATGCTAATTGATCTCCAGATGCGAGGGCTCCCCTCAGCCTTAGCAGCACGTGGCTGTCTTGCTTGCTCTGCACACCCCCAGCCCTCCACTTCTCTCTCCTCCTCTCCTGGTCCTTGCACACACCCCCTGGGCTCTGGGGCTCTGGACCCCAGAGGTCTGTGGGAGACAGCTGGCCGGGGCTAGGCTAGCAGGCAGTGCCCAAAGCCAAGAAGCTGGCCCACTGCCCATCCAGCCCCGCAGACACTTGTAATCAGTGCCCCAACTTCCCCCCATGAGCTTAGAAGGCAGGTAACGCTGCCCTCCTCTGCGCTTCAGGATTTACTGCCCACAGCTGCGGAGGTTCCCACTTCATTTTTATAAGCCCATAGTCAGAGCCAGCAGGGGGTAAAGCAAACTTGGATTTGCTTTACACAGTCCAGTCCTAGCATTTTGGCTCCACAGCAAGGAAGACACTGGGGGAGAATGAAGTGTGTGGGGAGAGTGTCCGGGTGTACTCAGTCTACACTTACATATATACGTGTGCTCACGTGTCTTTATCTAGATGGGAACAAATACCCACACTTGTCTGAGCACGTGTGTGTGCCAGTGCCCACTCGTGCGTGTGTGTGTCCAGACATTTGAGAGGATATGTGTGCATGTCTATATGTGGATATTGTCCTGAACTGGGCCCTTTTCTTCAGTTCATAATAAAGCCTAATCCCAGGGAACTCTGGGAAGCCCATCCGCCCTACCCACCACTGGCCTGGCCCAGCACAGGGCACTGTCTGGAAGTCATTAGCTAAGGGAGGAGGGGAACTTAGCTAAGAGGAGAGAGGCTGCAGTTGTGTTTGGGGCAGCCAAGGTCAATGGTGTGAAATAGCTGTGACCCCTGAAGCCCCACCAGCCTCTCAACAGTCTGGCTGGTACACCTGGCTGGAGCAAATGCTCATGGGGCCAAGCATTTAGGGTCCATGCCCAAGACTCAGTGAGCTTGATTATGCCTTGGCCCAGAGCCCCTGGTTCCAGCTAGAGACCAAGTGTGAGCCTAGACTACCCACAGACTGACCTCCTCCTGACTGTCTTGCAGATGTTTGCCACTGGCCACCCAAGAGCCATGTCTGGCTCAATCCAGGCCCCCTCTATTGCGAGAGACAATAAATAGCATCCCTCACAATAGGGGTCAGGGCACCAGCCCGCCTCCTGTTTCATAAGAACCTGGAGCTGGCAGGAGGCCATGTGGAATGGGCAATGCCAATCTGAGTTTCTGCCAGCAGAGTAGAGGGAGAAGGGAAGATGGCAAGGGAATGTGGGCATGAACATGTCACCCCTATGAATTCTACCTGAGTGTATATGTCACGTGTCAGGGAGCCAGTGCTGTGTGAGGGGGTCCTCCTTATGCAAGGAAGAGGAGCAAGGGAAGAAGAGCATATACAGTAGGATAGATGACCAGACCAGACCAGACCAGACCAGGGGCGAGGTAGGGGCAAGGAACCAGAGAAAACCCTTTCAACGTCTCCCAGCTAGCATCTGCATCTTCTGGGGGTTTAGCAAGGTCAGTGATCACTTATTCATTCATTCAAGGAATATCTTTTGGTTCCTACTTTTACTACTACTATCCTCTTACTTTGGGCTATGCCCTCTGCTAGACACTGGGGCTATAGCAATAAACAAGTTACTCCCTGACCTCAAGAAATTTACAGTCTAAAGAGAGCAACAGACACACGATAGGCAATTATAACACTGTGTGACCAAAGGTAGCACAAGAAGCTGTGGAAACACAGAGGAGGCACCTAGTGCAGTCTGGAGGGGTCGGGAAAGGCTCCCTGGAAGAAAGAATTCAGAGTCTTAAAGGATGAGTAAGATTTAGCCAGCCTGCGCAAATGGTCCCTGCCATATCCTTTTTGGTTGCTTGGCAAGCCCAAAGCAGAGACAGATAGGCCTATTTGGTTCCAAGTGACACTGGAACTGCTAAAAATGTCACCAGACCACCAGCCACTGCCCTGGGGTCTGGGCAGGAGGGTGCACAGCTGTTTTCAGGGCACCCCTGGGCACTGGCGGATAAGGATGGGCCATAGCTAAATACACGTCTCCCCTCTGCCCGCCCCACCCCCACCTCCTCGATCAGGGATGCCTATTAATCCTGACAAATGATGACTTACGAACATGTAATGCAAACTGATTCATCATACATTCAAATCCACCGCCCCGCCCCAGCGGGAGGTCCCAGCCAGACAAGTGTATTACACGGATAATGTATTTGACGTATTAATAAAACCAGCCGCATTGCTCTGGCGCGGGGACTGGGGAATGCCAATATACGATGACAGATCACATATTGATGAAATCCAGATGTTTGGAATCATAGTCTTGGGGCCTTGTTCATATTGACTGAAGGTAAAAAATGCCATCTGTCAGCATGTTAACTCTTCCTGTCCCACGCTCAGCAGAGGCACCAATCACGGTTTTCTGGAGAGAAGAGAAGGAAGAGGGGAATGAATGAGAGGGCAGAGTGGTGGCTTGGATGCATGTGGTGGGGTAGATGGGTGTACCGTGGACATGATGGGTGGAAGAGACACTTTTCACGCCTTGTGTTCTTAACCTCTCAGCAGCATGCAACCCTATCGATGACGCTCCCCCCTCCTTGAAACTCTTCCCTTCTTGGCTTTGATGACATCACCTTGTTTTCATCCTCCTCTTGGCTGTTCCTTCTTAGTCTTCAATGACTTAAACTTCCTCCACCTGTTGGAGTTACTCAGGGTTCTGTTCCAGCCTCTTCTTACTGTACACTCTGGCCCTAGGTGATCTCACCTACTCTTAACTTTTGTTGAGTATTTACCATATGCAGGACATTGTTCTAGACACAGAACATGCAGTGGTGAATTTCAGTCTTTATCTCGTCAGCGTCTCTGGTTCTATAATTCTAGCTCTGCCTCACATATAGTGCCTACTCAGCATTTTCACAGGGTTGCCTTAACAGTTCCTCAAAGTAAGTTTATCCAAAACTGAACTCATTTTCTTCCTTACCAAGCCTACTGCTCTTCCTCCTGTTCCACAAGTCAGTAAATGGTCTAACACCTAGCAGTTGCTCAAGTCAGGCAGCTTGGAGTCATCCTTGACTCCTCTCTGTCCTTGAACCCCCATGTCCAATCCACCCGCTTCTGTTCATCTCCATCATCATCCACATCATCTCACTAGAGCAGGTCACATTCGTGTCTCACCTGAGTTAGTCAGATAACCTCCTAGATGGCCTTCCTGCACTTGATCTTGTCCCCTTAGACCATTCTCCGCTTTGCAGTTAGAATGATCCTTTTACGATGCAAGTCTGGGACTTCCCTGGTGGCGCAGTGGTTAAGAATCGCCTACCAATGCAGGGGACACGGGTTCGAGCCCTGGTCCGGGAAGATCCCGTGTGCCGCGGGGCAACTAAGCCCGTGTGCCACAACTACTGAGCCGGCGCTCTAGAGCCTGCGAGCCACAACTACTGGGCCTGCGTGCCACAACTACTGAAGCCCATACACCTAGAGCCTGTGCTCCACAACAAGAGAAGCCACCGCAATGAGAAGCCCGTGCACCGCAACGAAGAGTAGCCCCCACTCGCCACAACTAGAGAAAGTCCGCGTGCAGCAACAAAGACCCAACACAGCCAAAAATAAATAAATTAAAAAAAAAAGATGCAAGTCTGATATGTCACTCCCCTACTTAAAATTCTTCAATGGCTTCTCACTGTATGTTAAAAAATAATAATAACAAGCCAAAATCATTAACATAGTTGAAAAGTCTTCCAGGATCTGGCCTCTCTTTCATCAGCTCTCAGTGCTCTGCCCCTCACTCTCTGCTCCAGCCATACTGGACCCTTTTCAATTCTTCACTTAGGCTTTCTCCCCTCTGTACCTTCAAACATGCTGTTTTCTATCTAGAAACACTACTTCACCATCATTGCTTGACTGGTTCCCAGTCATTCTTCAAGCCTTTGCTTAAATGTCACTTATTTCACCTCCCAGACCAGATGATATACTCCCATAGTTCCACGTACTTCCCTTGTTCTAAGACCACGCTGGGAATGTTTGTTGAATGTCTCTATCCGCAGTTAGTTCTTAAGCTCCCTGAGGGCAGACAGTGTGTCTGTCTGTTCATTACTGCATGGCATCCATACTGTAGCAGACCCATCTTTGGTACTCAGTTGACATTTGTCAATGATTATTGTATCATTTCCGAGGTGGGTGGATAGGTAGGTAGGTAGCTGGGTATTGTGCAGTGGTTAAGAGCACTGGCTTTGGAGTCAGACAGATATGGATTTAAATCTCTGCTCTGAACCTTCCAGCTCTGTCATTTCATTGTTCTGAGCTCCGTTTTCCTCATCAGTGCGATAGAGACAGATTAATTATACTTACCTCATTGGACTGTTGTAAGGATTAAATGAGATTACATATGTGCAGCATTAAACCTACAGCCTAACATATAATAGCACTCAATAAACTGTTATTATTATTAAGGGGCAGATAATGTTTAAGTGGATGGATGGATATATTGACAAACAAACCAGTAAATAGTTATATGGGTGTGGATGGATAGGAAGAAGGAACTCCATGGAAGCCAAAAGGGCCAGGGTACCTACTGAGTGGTACACAGTCTTGATCATAGCAGGGAAGAAGGCTGGATACAGGGCAAGGCCATGCTGGTGTCAGGATGGGGTAGATCCAGGCACAAACAGCAAACTGTGCTAGTGTCCTACTAGAGATAATAGTGACTCAGCACACAGCCCTGATTTAACTAGATCCTCACAAAAGTCCTGAGAGTTAGTTGTTATTATCCCTGTTTCAGACAAGAAGAAACTAAAGCTCAGACGTGTTAAATGATTTGCCTAATGTCTCACAGCTAGTAAGAGGCAACTCTGTTGAACGTTGCTTGAAGGCTCTCGGTCACCAGGAAATGGAAGCCCTTCCGTCGGGATTGCAGGAGGAAAAGGGTGGAGCACACACATATGTACACATAAACACACATGTATACACACGTACATACTCTTGAAAGTCCCAACCTCCATCGCCAGTTGTCATTAGAATTACCCTCCCCCTCATTTTAACCCTCCCCATTCTTAAGTCAGACACCAGTCAGTCAAGCTCTGCCTTTTGTGGTCCGTGGAAAAAAAGATAATGAATTTGGGGTTTGCTGCTTGAATAAACAGAGAGGCAAGAATGGAACCCACAGGCAGCAGAACTGGGACAAAACCAAACAGGCCAAGCTGGAGAGGCAATCACATGTTTGGGAGTTGCAGGGCCGGATGTGGGTTAGTGATCTAGGAAGGGAGGGTTTTCACTTTGAATGAGACCCTCATCCTCCAGGGCCCAGTTCTGCACCAGGCCTCACTGTGGAAGATGGCAGAGAAGGAGCAGCTGTGCCGGCCCTTGAGCTCCCAGTGGCCAGCAGTTCCCAACAGAGGGGCACAACAGAGGGCTGATCCTGGACCCCAGGTACCTGAGGCCTTGATCCAAGGCTTGAGGGCCAGACTAGCTGGAGCCTGGCCCAGGCCAGGGAAAAGTTGCTTGGCTGGACTGCCCCTCCTCAGCAGACCTGTCCCCCCTGCTCACAACCGCAGGCAGTCACTTCCTCGTAGAGCCTGGCTGTTTTCTGGTGGGGAGGTATCCCAGCAGCTCAGAAAGGGGAAGGGACCCTCTGGAGGTCCCACAACTAAGGAGCCTCCAGGCAGGGCCTGACTCAGCCCTGACTCTCTGCTCTTTGAGCTGGCGGTGCCCCGTGTGAGGCCGAGGGTAGGGTCAGGCCGCTCTGCTCCCTGCTCTCCTCCTGCTTGGGGGATACCTGCGGCAGGCGGAGAGGTGGGGGTGGCAGGAGCGGCGGGGCCGGCGGCGGGGCGGCGGGAGGGAGGTGCGGTAATGAATGTAGACGGAGGCGGAATGAGAGATCCATCTTTGCATGGGAGGGGAGGGGAGGGGGCCGCGCGCCTTCCCCCCACACACTCACACACTCAATCAGGCGCTGTCAGACCTCCGGCCGCCTGGCATTTTGGTGAAGAATCTCTCAGCTAAAAATTGTTGTCAGTCCCATTTCCTCGTTATCAGTGCAAGGGCTGAGGCAGCGCCGGGGGATTAGCAGAAGCGGCGAGCGCCCGCACCGCCATCCACTGCCGATAACACCGGGCCTCCTGCCTCACCGCCCCCATTCATCATCTTTAGCAGTGACAGCCCGTCCCAGTCCCTGTCCCCATCCCCTCATGCTTCCCGCGTCTCCCCACGATGCTGCTCAGCCTGGCTCCTGACCTCCCTGGAGAGCTAGGCCTCCTGAAGAGGGACGGGATTCAACCTAGGCCCCTCGGACCTAGACCCACCTGTGGCCGAGGGCTTGGCCAGCTGTGGGCGGCCGGGGGGGGGGGGGGCGGGGCGGGGTCAGGAGTGAGAGATGCTTTCTGACAGCCCGCCACTGGTGGGCTCGGTCTGCCTACCTGCGATGCTGGCAGCGGTGCTGGAGAAGGGATTCCGGCATTAGATGGGCAACTGGACTAAGGATTTCTGGAAGCCTCTCCAGCCTGAGATGGACGCCCAGATACTGGGAACTGTGGAAGGGAAGAGCCAAAGGATGCCTAGGAAGAGTAGGCGGTTGAAGACTTTGTTCCTGCCCCTGCAAGACCACAGCCCCTTCCTTTTGGCCATCCCCAGCGGTTTTATGGCCCGTTTTATGGCCACTGTAATGGCCCAGGTCAAAAGCTTCAGGGAGCTGTATTCTGGGAATTATGCAAACAAGGAGCAGGCCCAGGGCCAGAGTATGGATTTTGTCATTAAACCTGGGCAGGCCATGTCGTTAGTGCAGTAAAACCCACGTCATGACCACAGATCTCAATATAAAATTATAGGGAACACAGCGGGGGAGGGGAAGCAGGGGGCCCACAGCCATGCTGACACCTGCCATTCCAGCCTCTGAGAAAATGGGGGTGGGATGGAGGGCATAGGCTGCAGGGTCCCTCCACTGATCCCTGTGAGTGCTATTCCTGAAGCTGGGAGCCAGGAAGAGGACCCATCGTCCCAAAAGGGAAACTGAGGCCAACCTCAGAAAAGTAGAAGATCCCTGTCAACAAGGCAGATGAACTGAGGACAGGTATATGGGAATGCTGGTGCCTGCTCCCAGGTGTAGAGGGAGGAACCTGGGCTCTAGGAAGCCCTAAGAGCCATACTTGGTATCCCAGGCTGAGAGGGGCTGAAATCCTGATATTTCCACCTCAGCTCCTAGCCCATGCCCTAGATCCTACCCTTTCTCCATTCTTCCCTCTTACCATTTCCCCTCTTATGCCCAGATCCTTCCTCAGTGCTTGGTTTCAACAGCCTTGTCAACTCTCCCTTATTCATCCTTCATGCCTGTCATCAAGCAATGCCCACCCCCCCATCCCCCCGGGCCGGGTCCTACCACCCTCCTCTGGCCCCTTCCTGCCCACCCCCACAAGCACCCATTCATGCCTCCCTCAGCCCTGACCAGGGCTGCACTGACTGCAATCACTGATTTTCTTTTTCAGCTTTCCCACTAGTTGGTGATCTCCTTGAGGCCCTGCAGGAATGTGTTATCTTTATCTTGGAGAAAGAGATAAAGATATCTCAGTTTTTCATAGAATAATACCTGATGTAGAATAATTGTTTGATAAGTGTTTGCTGAATGAATAAATAAATGAAGCAATGAGATCAAGAGCCAAGTACAGAGGCCCCTGTCTAGTTCTGAGCCTCAGTTTCCCCATCTGTAAAATAAAGATAATGGCCTGCAGAACTTCTAGGGCCTCACTCACCTCTGAGATTTTCTGGCTGAATGAAGTTAGAATGAGCTTAGACTCCTCATCTCCCCACTCCCAGACCCGGACCACATCTGCTTCTTTTACTCAGAGCTGCCTTCCAGCTGTCCCCTGAGCATTTGAGGCACAGCCACCAGGGCACATGATCAGTAGAGTCCCTTCCCTTCCTCACAGACCTAGCCACACCAACTAGAGCCATCCCGACCCGACCCCGGCACACACAAAGCCTCCCCAGCTGACATCCCAGCTCTGCAAAGGTCATCTTGCTTCTGGGACAGTTAGCTCTTCGTTCCTACCTCTCCTCCTTCCCTTCCTCTTCTCCACTGTCTCATTTCATCATTGAGCATCTAATCTAAGCCAGGTCTTTTTTCTATTGTCTATAGATTAAAAGATGGTTAAGAAATGGTCCCCACCCACAAGAAACTCACAACTCAATCATTCATTCATTCATTCCTTTGCTCCCATTCTCTGCCTGGAACTCTTCTAAGGCACGTCTCAAAAATTTCATTTCTTTGGTAAAAACTTCTCTTTTTCCACTCCTCAAAACACACACCCAGAATGAATCACTCCCTCTTCTGAGCTCTCAGATGACCTAGTCTGGGCATCCAGGAGAGCCGTGATCACCCTCAGTCTTGTGTCAAAAGGAGGTGGGTTCTTGTGTTCAGCCTGAACTGGGAATTCCCTCAGGCATAGGCTTACTAGACTTAGCAAATAAAAATACAGGACGTCCCGGTAAATTTGAATTCTAGAAAATCGATGAATACGTTTTAACATAAGTATATCCTGTGCGATAGTTGAGACATATTTATACTAAAAAATTATTGATTATTTATGTGAAATTCAACTGGGCATCTTGTATTTTATCTGGCAACCCTACTGAAGCAACCATCTTAGTCATCACTGGCATGGCCCTTTATCTCTCTAAAAGCTAATTTGACCCTCCCTAAGCACCAGAGGAAAGAAGAAGCAGGGAGAAAGATGTGGCCTTAAGCTAAAGAAGTCCTTCCTACAATCAGAGTTTACATGGATAGACAGGGATGTTTCTAGATGAATAGGGCTCCTCAACACTGTGCCTGTTAGCAGAGGCCAGGGGAGCATTGGCTGGGGAGAGTGACAAGGGAGGGAGTTTAGGTATCCCAATGGGTGCACTAGGCAACCTCCAGGCCCCTTCCTAGCACGGTGTGCTCTGGTTACCGTCAGGGACAGAGTGGGGACAGAGTTCAGGCTCCCAGCGGGCCCCCAAGTCTGCATAGCCAGTGCTAAACCCACGTGTGGTTGTGTATTGGGGGTACACAATTTGAAGGGCATTTTGGAGGGGAAGAGCTCAGAATCTGTTATACTCACAGAGGCCAGTGAGGTTATCCAAGTGAGAGGGAGTGAGACCTGAACTGGGAGAATGTAGATTCCAGGAATATTGAAGCAGAATGGAGAGGACTTGGTGGTTAAATGAATGTGGGAAGGGGAGTAAGCCCAGGGAGGGGGCCAAGGGCGAGGTGCAGGTTACTGGCTTGGGTGACCAGGTGAATGCAGGTGTCTTTCACTGAGAAGAGCACTGCTGAAGAGGGCGGGGAGGGGAAAGTGAAGAAGCTGAAGTACTCAATTCTGGATTGTTGAGTTTCAGATTTTTGTGGGACATTCAGGCATTTATGTCCATGAGGCATTTGGATATAGGGGTCTGAAGAACACGGGAGGGTCTGGCATAGAGAAATGGATTCTGGAGTCGGCAGGGCACAGGTGGGAGTGATGGCCATAAGAATGAACGAGATCATCCCAAATGCAGAGGGAGGAGAGGAGAGGCCATGGAAAGAAGCATGGGGAAAAGTGAGGAACTGGGAGAGGATGCCACCCTGGCAGTCACCCAGGTCCTTTTCTGTCTTTCCCACTCAACTGTGAGCACCTCAGGTTCAGGGACTAGATCTGATTATATTCTGTGTCCCCACCACTCTGCACTAGGCCTGGTTCAGTGAAGACATCAATGTTTGTTGAATGACTGCAGGAAAGAATCCCCTTTCTCCCTCTTTTCTTCCTTCTCCCGCTTTGGGGAGTGTGAAAGCAGTGAGGCTAAGGTAGAGACAGAGAGGGCCCTGGGTACTCTGGGTGATGGTGTGATTAAACAAGACCTGCTTCACTAACGTGTGAAATGAAGTGATCAAGGTTTTGATTGCACAGAGCATTGATTGTGTCCTGATAGATTTCCGAGAGGGGCAGCTGGCTGGGGAGGTGCCGTGCACAGCCACAGCCTCTGGAACTGCAAAGCTGAGTGATGTTCATGAGCTCTGAGACCCTCAGGCTCACACTTCCTCTAGGCCAAGAAGCCCTAGGAGGTAGCAGCCGGCTTGGGGTGGAGGACTGGGACAAGGCATTTCCCTCCACATATAGCCTGGCTTATATGTCTGTCTCTTCTTCCCTTACCAGGTAAGAAAAAGGCAGCAGCACTGTTTGACAGCCAGGCCCCTATTTGCCCCATCTGCCAGGTCCTGCTGAGGCCCAGCGAGCTGCAGGAGCACATGGAACAAGAACTGGAACAGCTGGCGCAGCTGCCTGCCAGGTAAGCCACCTGACGGGGAGCCTGCCCACTGGAGGCCTCCACTCGGGGTTCTGGCCAACAGGTCCCAGCCTTTTGGCAGAAGGCAAGGCCCTGCTGCCATTCACCACTCTGCTTTCAATCCTCAGCTCCACCAGCTGAATGGTGCTGCCTTTCTCTTCTTGCTCTGTTTTTGGAGATGTGAGGAGAGTGGGCCTCAGCCTCAAAAGGACACAAGAGGAGCTGGAAAGGGGAGGAGCCTCAGGGCAGGGTAACAGAAGCAGGGACCGGGCCTGGCAGCTCCCCCAGAAATGCAGCCTGGGGTTGCCATCCACCTTCTCTATGAATCTCAAGGTCTGAAAGGTGACAATTTTGAGAACGTGCTCAGGCGTGTCCCCCCTGCTCCACCCCACCTCCCTTGTCCCTGCCTGAAGGACTGTGCAGAGCCTCCTCCCGGGCCTTGTGGAGGAGCCATGGTTGTTAAAGGCAGCAGAGGAGGTGTGTAGCAAATTACCCCAAAGCTTAGCGGTTTAAAGCAACCATTTCATGATGTTTGTGGAATCTGTGGAGTCAGGAATTCAGACAGAGCACAGAGGGGGTGGCTTGTGTCTGCTTCATGATATCTGGGGCCCCAGCTGGGAAGACATGGTGGCTGGAAGCTGGGATCACCTGGCTGTTTCATTCACACATCTGGTGGTTGATGTTGGCTGTCAGCTAGGACTTCAGCTGGGGCCGTAACCAAAGCACCTACACATGCTTTCTCCTTGTGGCCTGTGCTTCCTCATAGCATGGCAGCTTAGGGCTCGAAAGCAAATGTTCCAGTCATCAAGATGGAAGCTGGACCACCAATTATAACCTAGCCTCAGAAATCACTTAACATCACTTCTGCTGTCCTCTCTTGGTTGAGGCAGTATTAGCCCACACAGATTTTAGGGGCAAGGACATACACCCCACCTTTTGATGGAGAAATGGCAAGCTCCTATTACAGAAGAGCATGTGGGATGGGAGACATGGTCATAGCCATCTCTGGGGAAAAGGGGAATACAGTCTCTTCCACTACTCCCAATCCCACCCTTTGTTCAGTTCAAGTCACCAGACTTGACTGATCTTCCTTCCTCCACCCTCTCACCTAATCCCCTGTGCAGGGTGTAGGGGACCAAAGGTGAATCAGAAATGGTCCCATGTAAGTTGGTGCAGCCACTATAGAAAACAGTATGCAGGTTCCTCAGAAAACTAAAAATAGAGCTACCATATGATCCAGCAATCCCACTCCTGGGCATATACCCAGACAAAAGTGTAATTCAAAAAGATACCTGCACCCCTATGTTCACAGTGGAACTATTCACAATAGCCAAAACATGGAAACAACCTAAATGTCCATCAACAGATGAATGGATAAAGAAGATGTGGTACATATATACAATGGACTACTACTCAGCCATAAAAAAACAATGAAATAATGCTGTTTGCAGCAACATGGCTAGACCTAGAGATTATCATACTAAGTGAAGTCAGAAAAAGAAAGACAAATACCATATGATATCACTTATATGTGGAATCTAAAATATGGCACAAACGAACCTATCTACAAAACAGAAACAGACTCACAGCCATAGAGATCAGACTTTTGGTTGCCAAGGGGGAGTAGGGGGGGAAGTGGGGGAGGGAGAGGGATGGACTGGGAGTTTGGGATTGGTAGATGCATAGTATTACATTTAGAATGGATAAACAACAAGGTCCTACTGCACAGGGAAATATACCCAATCTCCTGGGATAAACCATAATGGAAAAGAATGTAAAAAACACATGTCTCAGGCTTCCCTGGTGGCGCAGTGGTTAAGAGTCCGCCTGCCAGTGCAGGGGACACGGGTTCGTGCCCCAGGCTGGGAAGATCCCACATGCCGCGGAGCGGCTAGGCCCGTGAGCCACAACTACTGAGCCTGCACGTCTGGAGCCTGTGCTCCGCCAATGGGAGAGGCCGCAACAGTGAGAGGCCCGCACACCACGATGAAGAGTGGCCCCCCGCTCACCGCAACTGGAGAAAGCCCACGCACAGAAACGAAGACCAAACGCAGCCAAAAATAAATAAATAAATAAATAACATATCTCTATGTGTATAACTGAGTCACTCTGCTGTACAGCAGAGATTGGCATAGCACTGTAAATCAACTACACTTCCATTTAAAAAAAGAAAAAAGAAAGAAATGGTCCCACCCTCAGGAGCTCATAATAGCAGAGTAAGGAGAGCCAAGCACTAGAAACCCTGAGGGATAGAGACTGCTCTACAGGAAGAACAGGAGCTGTGGGAGCATCGAGGAGGCAGCAAACCCAGCTCAGAGCAGAGAAGGCCTCCTAAGGGAGGTGAGGCCTGGGCTGAATTTTGAAGGCCAAAATACTAGTTGCTGTGTTACAAATTCCTCCAAAAATCCATGGCTTAAAACAGCAAACACTTACTATTTCAGTTTCTGTGGGTCATCAATTCAGACACAGCTTAGTTGGGTAATTGTGGGTAGCTGGGGGTAGTTGTGGGTTCTGGCTCAGTCTCTCATGAGGCTGCAGCCAGGATGTCAGCCAAGGAGGCTGCAGTCATTTGAAGGTTTGATGGGGGCTGCAGCATCCGTTCCCAGGATGGCTCACTCGCATGGCTGTTGGCAGGAGGCCTCAGTTCCTCAACATGCAGGTCTCTCCACAGGGCCGCTTGAGCTTCCATGTGACATGGCAGTTGACTTCCCACGGAGGAAGTGATCCAAGAGAGAGACTAGAGAGGAAGCCACAATGCCTTTTATGATCTAGTCTGGGAAGTCATACACTATGGCTTCTAATGTATTCTATTCTACTCACTAGAAGCAGGTCACCAAGTCCAGCCCACACTCAACAGAGGAGAATTAAACACTATAAGCTCTTGAAGGAGAGAGGACCAAAGAATTTGTGGGAATACTTAAAACTACCACAGAAGACTATACTAATGATGATAATAATAATCCCGGTGAACACCGTGTGCCAAGAACTTTATATTGTGTCAACTTATTTAACCGTCACAACAACCACTGGGCTATGTAATAATTATTAACTCCATTTTACAGATGAGGAAACTGAGGTCAGAGAGGTTAAGTGACTTCTCTAAGGTTGCACAGCCTGTGAAGTGGTAAAGGTTCAAACCCAATCAATCTGACTCTAGAGCCCATGCTTTTAACCACTCCCGCCTCCCTCCCCCCACCCCCCCCACACACACGCAGGGCCAGCCTAGAACAGGCAGGGAGTGAAAGAAACACCCTTCTGCAATTGAGTTCCATACCTTGGCTATCCAGGAGTGTTTCTGGGTAATCTGCTCCCAGTGGAGGACTTCTCAACAGGAACTAAGAATAGGGACAGAGATGGAGGGACCCGCAGAGCCTTGTAATCGCAGTGCACCCCTAAGGGTCTGGAGAATGGGGGCCAAAGCTCTCTTTCTGCCTCTTCATTGGGGGCCACGCTACAGCCTAGTCCCTGTGGCCCCATCCCTGCACTGCCCAGGGCATCCACTTCTGCCCACAGAAGTGTTCCACCCCCACCCGTGACCCTGCACCAATCTCTCCTCCCTCACGTCCTCTCAGAGCATCCCCTATGTCCACACCCTTCGGCCCACGTCCATTTCCTCACCCGGAGCCTTCACATCTGCCCCGCCCCTCACCGCTATGCCTTGCGTGCCCCACTTCTGTGCCCCTCTCGTCCAGACCCAGCCCAGCACCCCCTAACCCTTGGCACGTCCCCCCTCCTCAACCCGGTGTCTGACAGCCGGACAGCGGGATCTGCACAGCAAGTGAAATTCCCGTCGGATCGATAAAGCCGAAGCGCTGGCGGCGACGGGTCGATGGTTTTATCTGTCTCAGCCCCGCGCGCCCGGCGCGCTGACAGTCCGACCGGCCGGCAAAGGCGTTCAAGGGCAGCCGCGCCCTCCGCCCCCTCCCCTCTTCTCTCCCGCCCCCCCCACCACCACCTCCCTGCAGCCGCTGCGCCCACCGGACTGCAGGCTGGACCGGTCCGCCGCCGCCCTTGTGATTTATCTGGATTTTTAATTGGAAAGAATTTGCGAATTAATTGATTTCAGGAACTTGCCAATTAACATTGTAATTGGGTGCGTGATAAATTCCCAAGGAGCGTGTCAGCTCCCTCCGGGCTGAGGGCCGTGGCGTCTGGGTAGCTCGGGGAGGGACCCAGCCTTGGATGCCCTTGCCCCGCCCCTGCCCGCTCTCTAGGAGGCAGGAGGGGAGAAGTGGAGGTCGGGAGAAGATGTGGCACCCGGGCTCCAGAGACCCCTCCCTCCTCCTCTTCCCGCCATCAGCGCCAAGCTTTAAGCAGGTATTTCACAGATGGGGAAACCGAGTCCTGCAGGAGGGCAGAGCTTGTGTGTGCATCACTCAGAGAGTTCTGGTCAGAGCCCAGATGAGGGCATCCCCATAGACGGCATGTGGCCAGCAGCTTCTTCCCCAGCTCTCCAATCCTCCCTTTCTGTTCCCTTCTCTCTGCTCCCCTCCCTTTCTTTTCTTTCCTCTTCTCTCCAATTGTCCCCTCCCCTCTCTTACCCTGCCTTTGCCTGCTTTGCCCTCCTTCCCTTCCCTCAGCCTAGCCAGCTCCTGAGTCTGTGGATGCTGCTGCCAGGGTGCCTCTCCATCACCCTCCCACATGGTTGGTCCCAGAGGAGCTCTTCTGGGTGGGCCTGATTTGTGCTCTCTGCCCCCTTCTGCCCAACAGCACAGAGCAGGCTGCTATTTTAGACACACCCAAGGGCTCACACAGAGGAGCAGGGACCTTCCAGCTCCCAAACTAGGGCTGGCTGGTTTTCACAGACACAGGCGCAAATGTATGCCCACAACATACAGGCACACGCACACAGCCCCATTCCAACACACATAGATGTGCTCACACCTACCCCCTGAAAGAACCACTTCCCACATATGCTCATTCTCACAGGCACACGGGCACACAGAAACAGGAAGAAGAGTAAGAATTCCCATTGGCAAAGCACTTACACTTTTCAAAGCACTTTTCCATTAGAGATTAGAGGCTGTGCCCACACACCCTCCCTCACCCCATCTTCTACCATTCCCCCTCTCAGTCCTGCACAGGCACTCCAATAGGCCCCAGGACTCAGCTACCTAGAACGAGAAGGGCAAAGTTAGACTGAGGATAGATAGTGGAGGGCCTTCGATGCTGGAGGGTGGTCTTGGAGGTAATGGGATAATTAGAACATCGGTGAGCTGGAGAAGCCTATCAGAGAGCTGAGCTGTAGGAGAACCACTCTGGAGGCCAGTGTGGGCTATGATTTGGGGGTAGAAGCAGGGAAGCAAGTGAGGAGGTTAGGCAGGGTCCAGGCGACAGGTGGTGAAACTGATCTAGGGCAGTGGCAGTGGGAACAGAGAAGAAGGAATGATGAGAGACTGGTGGGGGGAAGAAGCAAGAGAACTTAGCTGATTACTTGTGGGGTGCTTACTAGGAAGAGCTTTCTGACTTGGGTCATGGGAAGAGTGATGATGGCAGAGAAGCAGATATCTGAGGGAAGGAGGGGGCAGCGGACAGAGCTCTGGGCACGCTAAGCTTTCTCTAGGATAATGATGGGGTGGAGACGATGTGTACAGACAGACAGGCAGGAAAATAGATAGCGTCTGAAGGTTGAAGGGCAGGTTGGGGAGTGGCCCCCAGTCTTCTCTGTGGCCCTCAAACAGGAGTTTCCACCCAGAGAGAGGAAAGAGCCTTGGATGCGGAAAGATTGCACAGAGCTGAAAGGAGGGCTTGGCTTGGTGGGGCCTGAGCTCAGAGACCTTTTCCTGGAGGCTTCCACAGCCACTTTGAGATCTGGCCTGTAGGCTGGGAAGCAGGATCTCTCGTCAGTGCTTTAAAGGGGCTGGAAGGAGCCAGAGGGAGGCTGGGTGACTCTAGAGGGCAGGCGGGGTGTGGAGATGGCAGTGCCCCCACCCCCACTTAAGCCTTATTTAAGGCCGGCCTCGGTGTTTGGTTGGGTAATGAACTAGATAAACAATTCCCCAAATAGATTAAAACGAAGTGTAACTTACAAAGGCGGCTGGTGATGATGGTTTATTCCCGGGCAGCACACCATTTCTTTATTTCCAAGGATAATTCAGTGTAAATCACCTTAATTAAAAGTGTCAGCCCAGCCCATGAATATTGTACTTAGGAACGCGTTTCCTGGGTCCCAGATATAATTTAAAACCCATGGATCACTAGGCAGCAAGTGACTAAGAAGGGAGGGGGCGGGCTGTGGAAACAGGGAGGGACGAAGGCAGAGCAGAGCGGATGGGCTGGGCCGGAGCCCGGCTGCCAGCGGCTCAGGGCTCCGACTCTCCTCTCCAAGGTGGGCCCTTCACCAGACTCCTGTGTCTGGGGGAACCAAGCACACTTGGAGGTAAGCAGGTTCTTGGAGGAAAGGTAGGGCAGTGGGGCGCTTGCTCAGGGAGAGGGAAGGAGTCTGGCGTAGTACCAGTCCCACTCGAGGGAAGGGGAAGAGGATTGCCAGGAAAAGATCCAGAGGACTGGCAAAGGGAAAGGCTGGACATCCTGGCCCTAAATGTCTCCATTTCTATTCACCAGCGCAGTAAACTAAAGCCCAGAGTCAGAAGTACACTCCCCTAAATGAAGAGAGAAAAAGAACTCAGAGCTCAGCCCTCCATCCTAACCCCTGAGTGTCTTTAGGAGGCTGTGTGGCCAACCGAAAAGTAGCATTTTGGACACCGTCAGACATGAACTCAAATCCCAAACCCTGCATGGGCTGTGTGAGCAGAGAGGTGTCATGTAGCCTGCTAGTCAACTTTGTAAAGTTTTTGTGAAGATTTAAAGAGATGATACATATAAAGTTCCTAGCCCATGCCTGTCACGTGTGGTGGGTACACGATAATTGTTCATTCTTTCCTCTTCTGTTTCACCCTGATCTTGCTCGGATAACACTCAGACTTCAGTCCAGGGGTCTGGCGAGAACAGTGTCATACAGTAGATGCCTCAGTTCTGCACCCGTTAAGTCCAGGAACGGGGCTGGCACAACGGCGATGTCAGCACTTGTTGACTGAGTGAAGGAATGATAAAAGTAACAAACTCGCACCTAGCAGTTCCTCAAGAGCAGCTCAGTTTCCTCTCTGTATCCCTGGTGCCTGGGTCAGGAGCAGGAACATGGGGACCATTTATGAACGAAATGGCACTGACTGGAACCCAGTCTGGTGGTCCTCTCCTGCCTGTGACGCCCCCACTGTGTGATCAGACAGGCAGGCAGCTGTTTTTTGTTGTTGTTTTTTCAACATTTTGGCCATGTCCCGTGGCGTGTGGGACCTTAGCTCCCCGACCAGGGATTGAACCTGCGCCCCCTGCAGTGGAAGCTCGAATCTTAACCACTGGACTACCAGGGAAGTCCCCAGACAGCTGTTTTTACACTCAGATCTTAGCTTCAGCCTGCTGCTGCCAAGCCTTCTGGCCCCTGCACTGTGATGTACGTGTCTGCTTGTGTGGGTGTGTATCCATGTGTGTCTACATTTGTGGGTGCACGAGTGTCAGGTGTGTGTTGGCACACGTGTGTGTCTGTGCATGCTTGTGTGGATGTGGGTACAGCTCTTCATCCAGGCCTGGGTGACAGTTGTGAATGTGTCTTTAAGGACACATCTCTGGAAACGGGACTCTGTGTGCCTGCACCTCTTCGTGCACGTCTCAGCCTCCAGGTGTGACCACATGTTGACAGAATTATAGAGACAATGGATATGTGTGTATCTGCCTTTATACCAGGGTTTCTCAACCTCAGCACTACTGACATTTGGGGCTGGATAATTTTTTGTTGTGAGGGTCTATCCAGTACCCTGCAGGATGGTTAATCCCCTCTACCCACTCCGCGCCAGTAGAAAACTCCCCGCCCCCACTTGTGACAATCAAAAATGTCTCCACATGTTGCCAATTGTCCCCTGGGGGGCAAAATGGCCCTGGGTGAGAACTCTTACTTTATCCAAATCTGCCTATGCCTTTGCTCACACATTGGGTGTGTCTATGCCTGACCCAGTGGGTGTTCCCTGTGTATACACCACCCGTATGTGCCCAGCGTATCTGCCCTGGGGGGTGCGTCTTTTGTGCCGTGTGGATCTCTTGGGTGTGCTCTACCTGTACACCTTGTATGTGCATCTGTGTGGGGACCCTATGTGAATTGGCTGTATCTGCCTCCTGCGTGTATCAGCCAGCGCCTCTGTGTGCATGTAATATTTCTGTGCGCGTGACAGCACGTAAGCGAACGTGTGAGCACAGATGTGGTGAGCACAGTGGGGGCGGCAGGGAGGGAGGGCCAGGAACAGGGTTATTAATGTTTCTGAAGTGGATCTGATTTGATACGTCTTGTTCCATTGTCAGCATCTGTTTAGCGGGGATTTGTAATACTTTGCGGCTCTGGATCACTCATGCTTAGCGCAGGATTTGGCCTTGCATACCAATTTTGTTATTAAACACAGTCCTCGCCTCCCCCACAGCCCATCCATCACCTCCCACCCCTGCTCCCCCCACTCTGAGCCGCCCACCGTATTTCAGGGCCCAGCTACCGCCCGCCTGCCGCGCCTGCCGCGCCTGATGCCGGAGGGCCTGGGGCTGACAAATTGAATCACGGGGAGATCATTCCTGGCCTAACGCAGTTTGCAGCATGTTGGAGGGAGAATTGACAAGAGCCATGTCAGTTCTATCACCCCAATCCCATAGGAGCTAAGAGCAGGCTGAGGTCTGGGTTGGAAGGAAGGGGGCAGGACAGGAAGAATCCTCAGGGCTGATAGGAGCAGTCAGGTAAAGCCCCTTTCCTCGGATCCATGAGACAGCCTACCATGCCTAGTGTCAGTACCCCTGCACAGGAGCCCACTCTGGCCCCTGGCCCCTGATGGAGGCTGAGTGAGGAAGGGCCAGCTGGGGCTGAATGGGCTGGGTGGAGCTTGGCTGAGGGGGGCTGGGCTAGGCTGGCTATGTCTTCTCTCCTTGGGATCTTCTTCCTATTCTACTCTTACATGCTCTGGGCAGCAGGTGGAATGGTCACCCTGTTCTCTTCTTTCTTGGCAGCAAGAATTCCCTTCTGAAGGATGCCATGGCTCCAGGCACCCCCAAGGTAGGTGGACAATTGTGTTTTCCTCCTGCCCATCCTCACCTAAGCCCACTCAGAACTGGTTCTTGAGAAAAAGGAGCTCTTCTTGGATCCCCAGCTGTTTTCAGGGTTTGATCGTCAGCCTGAGGCCTCGGGCTGCCCTGTGCACTTGAGTACATGTGTGTATAGTCTGAGTGTGAGTCACAGTATGCTCACCTGACTTTCTCTTCTAGTCAGGATGGGGTCAAAGCCAAGAATGACCTGAGGGTGTGGGGGACCCAGACACTAAGTCTGGAGAGACTCAAAGGAGGAAGGTGAGCTGTAGCAGGTAAAGAAAAATATAGAAGTGCAGGTCAAGACAGGTGGTGCAGGGCCTTAGAAGCCAGACCATGGGGTGTGTGCATGTGCTTTGTCCTGAAGGCAACAGGGAGCCAGAGAGGATGCTGGGCTCTTTTGGGGAGACAATCGGACCCTCTGAACAGACACTATGGAAGGGAAGCTTGAAAGCATCAGATGGAGAAAGGAAGAGTGAAGGACAAGTGGCTCAAAGGAAGGGCCAGAGGCCTCAGCAGGATGACATGATTTGTACCAAGAACTCCCACAGGTGGCCACATAGGTAGATGGTACTGCATCTCCAAAGGTGATGTTTTGAGGGAGTGGGGACCTGGGGTTGGAGGACTAAACACTCACTGAGTGTCCTCTCCCCCACCCCTCAGTAAGGTGGCATCCTGTCTTATAAGTTCTCACAATAACTTGTAAAGGCAGAAATCCTCAGACCTTTCTACAGGGAGTGAGGAATGAGTGCTGAATGGATACATTTTTTTTTTGGCCGCGCCGCGTGGCTTGCAGGATGTTAGCTCCCCAACAAGGGATTGGTCGAACCCTTGGCAGTAAAAGTGCGGAGTCCTAACCACTGGACCACCAGGGAATTCCCCAGAATGGATGAAAACAGTAAGGGAGTGTGTGTGGAGAGATCAGAGCAGAAGCCAAGAAGAGAGTCTGGGACTCCTGTGCTGGGGGTCAAGAGAAGGTCCCAGGGCCAGGGAAGGAGCAGAAGAGGAAGAGTGATGAGTGAGGAGGGGCACAGGAGAGCATGGTGTCCCAGGATCCTAAGAGAAAAAAATTCCAAAATGTCTGGGGTGGTCAGCAGTCAAGCAGAAAAAGGCTGGAGAAGGAGGCCGTTGTATTTAGAAGTCTTAAAAGCACTGGTGACCTCTGAGAGAGAAGTTTTGGGAAAAGGAGCCAGAGTGACAACCTTACTTCCAGGGGCTTGGCCTGTCTCCCCTGCAGGCCCTTCAAAAGGGTGGGAGTGGACTCCGCACCTTCATTCAGGAAATCACTCAACACAGCAAGCTGGACAGAGGAGGGGCAGGGAACCTAGCCCAGCCCTGGACTGATGCAGGCCCTGGCCAAGGAAGCAAAGCCCTCCCAGCCCTAAAGAGAAAAGGCGTGGGGGGAGAAGGGGGGGCCACACTGGCGGAGCTTGGCCCAGGCTGCAGTCTCCAGTGGCTATGGTTAAGGCAGGCAGGTCACGGAAGTGCTGCCAGGTCAGCCACAACCACTGACCCCTGACACCTAAGCATGGCTGGCAGGCTGGGGACTGGACCCCAGTGAGGCCTGTGTTCAAAGCACAAACACAGACACGATCCACGTCCATACCTGGTTCCCCACATAAACAGATGCACACCCACCTGGCCCCGTCAGAATACTCATACAGGAAGTCTTAAACGTGTGCAAATTCCTGTAACCACCAATGCGGGCTCATTGATAATCAGACTCAGAGGCAAGGGCCACCACTCACCCACTTCTAGATATACGCTCACGCCCCCAAAGCTGCCTGTCTCAGGGTCTGTCCTCTGCCTGGACTGGGGCTTTAGGGAAGCAGGTCATGGGTAGAAGAGGCACGAGGTAGAAGGTTCAAGCAAGAGACTGAGAGGACAGGGAAGAGGAGGGAGGGAGGAGGAGGAGAGGGCGAGGGGGCCGCAGACAAGATTGATGGCCTCGTTGCCATTAAGAAAAAAATTAGCCGGTGGCGGCTATCATATTAAAGGGTGAAGAAGCCGTGAATTATTTTCTTAAAGATCTTATCGCTTACAATGATAATTTTACCTTCCAAAAGGCCACTTTTAATGAGGCAAAGAGCCAGGCAAAAAGTCATGATTTAATGTCGGGATTTTTTTTTCAAAACACATTTTACTGCTTTTTGGTCCATGTTTAAAAAGCGCCAGTGACCTTTTTTTATTCCGCTTGCCCCAGGTGTAATGCTGAGGCCTCTCAGGGCTTCTAACCTAGAGAGAATGAGAGAGAGCACACAAGCATGAACTTTCTCATGATGGGGGGGTAGGCGCCCCATGATGCTTCCCCTCCTCAGCATCCTCCTTGGGACCAGAGAAGGAAAAGGACATTGCCTGAAAGCCCACCTCTTTTCCGAGCTGGGGGCCAAGGCACCCACTAGGCCTCCCACTGGGCCTGGGTAGGTGAGGAAGGGGCTCCAAGTTGCAGGGAATCCCATCCCAGTCCCTGCCTGGCCTCATCCCTCCTCCTGCTCTTGGGATGAGGCCAAGTCGGGGAACCCTGCCAGACCAGCAGCTGCCCCCCTTTCCCAGGGCCCTTGCCTGAGGATGTGCAGCGTGGCCACCGCATGCAGGTCACATCCTAAGGCTCAGTCGGAGATGAAGGATAAATGGCTGCTCCATCTTTCCCAAATTGCTTTCTTTGGGCTGTCAGTGGCGATTTGGCATGGTTTTCTAAGCTGGGGAGGCCTCCTAGGGAATTGTATGCTTCCGGCTCTGGGCTGTGCAGGCTGAAAAAGGTGCGGGGGGAGGAAGTATGGATTGCTTTCAGGCCTCCAGGCCCCCAGTTTGCAGCTGAACAGGCCTTGGCAAGAGGCAGCAAGAGCAGGCTGAACACGCCATGTGGTATTTAGAATTGTGGTGCTCGTGTACAATTTAAAGCAGACAGTTTATTAATCTAAACTGAGGGCGTATGTAGAAGAGGCCATGCAGGATTGACATGGGGGGATTAGTTTTGCTGGGATTTTTGCTGGGGTCATCGCCACAGCACGGGGATAAATGGAGCCAGTGTACATCCCTAGCTGCACGAAGGAAACTCTCACACACTATTTAATTTACTGTCTCCATAGCGGGGCTGCCACCAGCCTGTATTAGGGGCAGGCAGGGCAGCAGGGATGTGGCTTTACCCCCAACCCTTCAGAGGGGTCCCAGAGTCTCTGCTCAATATGGGAGAACAAAGCCTATATATAGTCTCAGCCCACTGGGAGGCCTGCCCCACTGGGACGGAGATTAGCTGGGGTGGAAGAGGTTGGACCCTCTCCAGGGGTCTCCACCCATCCCTAGGATCAAGCTATCCTTTCCCACAACCAGACTCTGGGGGGCCTGACCACATGTCTTCAGAATCTCAAGCGGTCTCTACCCCTCTGCCCTCCTTTTCTCTGCCTCTATCCCCAAAGCTCCATAGGACCGGACACTCTAGGGGACTGACTGTAGGTCTCATTCAGCCTGAGGCCACGTGTCCTTTTTCTTCTTCCAGTCCCTCTTGTTGTCTGCTTCCATCAAGAGGGAAGGAGAGTCTCCGACAGCATCACCACACTCATCTGCCACTGACGACCTGCACCACTCAGACAGATACCAGGTGAGGAGGGGTGGGCTGGGCCCTTGGGTGAGAGCTTATAGGGCAGGCCTGGGGCTAACTCCTCCCATCCTCAGGATACAAGGGGAAAGGCCTGAACTGTGTTTGGTTCCCTCTGTGTCTACTGCCTCTAACTGAACCAAAAGGCACAGGTGTCAGGGAATGTGCCATAAATGGACGGATTTTAGGGAGAGAGGCCAAGGTCACCTGGGCTCAGGTGGGCTCTTCCGAAACATCCCAGCCATCTGGAGGTCTCCTCTAGGGTTCAGTTTCATCAGGGACCCAGGGACATAGCCCAGAATCACCTGAAGACTTCACACTTCAAAACCAGGATCCCCTGAGCAAATAACCATCAATCCTGCCAAACCCTGCCAGGCCGAGAGAGAGAGAGAGAGAGAGAGAGAGAGAGAGAGAGAGAGAGAGAGAGAGAGAGAGACAGAGAGAGAGAGAGAGAGAGAGAGACAGAGAGAGAGACAAAGAGAGAGACAGAGAGACAGAGGCAGATATTGCCTGTGAGTGCGTTGGGCAAACAGGAAGGGAATAACTACACAATCCTAAAACAGCAGAGCAGGAGGGGGACCTAAGGGTAATATCCCAGCTTATATAGACATTATTTGTGGTAGGAAAGAGAAGGAGCTTCCCCCAGAAGCTTCTGAGGAGAGACAGAGCCCTGCCTTCAGGAGCCCCAGTCAGAGGGCAGAAAACAGGGCCTGCTCCAAGGAACATGCTGTCTAAATGGCAGCACGGCTTCTCAGGGAGCCCTTATGTGAAAAGGGAAACACAGCCCTAACTAATGCAAAGAGACAAAGCAGCAGGGACCTGTCATCTGGGATAGAGAACCAGGGCCACTGCTGGTACACAGGAAGCCTTTCTTGGAATTCGAGGTCTTCTCTCTGGGCACTTTTTCCTCCCAGCTGACACAGCCTGGCGTCAGGGTGCAGAGTTTGTTAAGTGGAATACGGAGTGTGGGCTGTACACCAGCTTCAACTAGCACCTCCTCTGCTGGATGCCCTTGTCTGGGACTGAAACTGCAGAGCCCAAAGTGCCAGCCCTGGGGAGGGATCCCTGCTCTCGTGAGCCCTGGTTTGAGAGAGGCAGTCAGTCCTCACCCAAACAATCCTGATTCAAGATGGAGAAATGACCCAACTCTAGGGGATTCTGGGATAGGGAGACAAGGCTCCATCCCAGAGAATTCTATCCAAAAGGGAGACAGAGCCCTACCTTCAGAGGCCGATCCTCTCTATTTCAGCCACAGCATTCAGCTCCACTATTTGTTGAACTAGGGAAAGAGTAACCATCAGGCATAGGCATGGCATGCTAGGCATAGGCTAGGCGTGCTAAGGCATGGCACCAAGGCCTCTGTGATTTAGAGTCAACCTTTCCAGCTTCCATTCCTAATACTGCCTTCCGTGAATCCTGTGGGCTGTGCTCACCAGATTAACGCTAACCACTTATTGGCTGTGCCACTCCTTTCTTGCCTCTCTGCTTTTTACACATGCTGCTTTTAACGGGGTTATTTTACCCCACCCCATCAAATTTCTATTTATCCCTCAACAACCTGCCCAACTTCCCTCTGCTCCGGGAAGCCTTTCTGGATTAGCTTTCTCTTCTCATGACCCCTTCATGTCCATGTTATTGCCCTGATCATCTTATATCAACACCCGTTTAAGTATGTTTCCATTATCTTCTAGTATATAACAAACCATCCCAAAACTTAGTGGCTTAATACAACTTATAATCTCTCATGATTTCTCATGATTCTGTTGGCTGAGTAGGCCTTTCCTCATTCATGAAGCTCATTCAGCTGGAGGACTAGCTGGCCTAGAAAGTCCAAAATGGCCTCACCACATGTCTGGGAGATTAGGGGCCTTGGTTTTCTTCCATACGGCCTATCATCCTCCAGGAGGTTAGACTGGCTTCCTTACTTGGCAGTCTCAGGACAGTGTCATGCCAAGAGGGCGAAGGCCAAAGCTGAAAGGCCTCTTGAGGCCTAGGCTCTGGAACTCACAACACAATCAAGAGATGAGGAAATGCAGCTCTTTGATAGGAGGAGCTGCAAAGAGTTATGAACATACTTAATCTATCATGATGAGCCTGACTCTTGCACTAGACTGATGGGCTCGCCAAGGCCCCTTCTTTACTCCCTTCCTTTACTCAAACACTTATCTAGTTACTCACTCATGCTCAGCCCAGGGTCCTTGCCTTCACGTGGTTAGATGTACAAATAGATAATTACAGCCCAGTGTTTTAAGTGCTATGAAAGAGAAAATCAGAGTAAGATTCACAGAGGAGGTAATGACTGAACAGGATGAGTAGGAGTTCACTTTGGTGGACAAGGAAGAAAAGATATTCCAGATCAAGGCAACACTATGTATGTGCAAAAGGCAGAGAGGTGTAACACAGAATGATGTATTTGGGGACCCACTAGCAGTTCAGTTTTGTTAGAATGTAAAACACAAGGGGAACTGGTAGAAAGTGAAGCTGGAATCCCCTGATCTTTACACAACACCTGGCATGTAGTAGTTGCTCAATTATGTTGGACTGTTTTTAAAAAATCATCAAACTTGGCCCTGAAATCAGGAGGTACTGGTTTCTGGTTTGGATTGCCATTTCCTTAGCCCCTGCTGGGTTACCTAACCCTTTAACCATTACCTCACTTTACCCTCATAGCAACTGTGCAAGCTAGGATTCATTGCCCCCAATTTATAGCTAAGGAAACAGGCCTAGAGAGAAGAAGTGACTTTTCTAAGAGCACATACATTATAAGTAACCAAGTCAGGATTTGAACTTGAGTTTGTCTGACCCTGAATCCTAGATTGTTTCTCAGCCGTGCACTGGGCTCAGGGGCTTCCCTCATAAATATCCTCCTCTCCACCTCACGGATTTCTCCTGCTTGCCAGACCCTGTTACTGGATGGAGATGACCCCCCAAGTAGAAGGGACAGGTCTGTAAACAGTCAAAATATCCAAGTTCAAAGGAAAGCCAAGGGACTGTGAAAACTCAGAGGAAGCAACTAACCCAACACTGGGGGAAAAGCGAAGTCATCCCAGAGTCCTGTAGGATGAACAACAAACAGTTAACCAAGCAGGGAATATGGGTGCATGGAGAATAATATAGCCCAAAGTCCAGAGTATGGGTTGCTCAAAGAGCTACAGGTAGTGTCAGGAAGGGGAAAGGAGAGAGCAGGAATGGCAGAAGAGTCTAGAGAAATAGGCAGAGCACGTAAGAGATGACCTGTATGCCACGGTGCAGATCTCAGTGGAGAACCACTAAAGGATTTAAAGGGGAGGAAGAAAGAGGGTCAATTTTGTGTGATACAAAGATCACACTGCATGTACTGTGGAGGACGAGTTACAGGGAGAAAAGCTGGAGATGAGAAGGCCAGGTGGGAGACAGCTACAAATTTATAGAGTTCCTAAGATTATGAACTAGAGCAATGACATCCAGATAGGTAGAGCCACTGAAGAAACACACAGGGATGGCTGGCCTGTGCCCAGCTCTGTGCCAGGCTCTGGCTTCACCCAGGACTCACACATGGCCCCATCCCTGGAGCGGTCAGCCCACCGATAACAATTTGTACAAGCCATACTGAGAGTAGAGATGGAAGTAGAGAGGAAATGATATTTTTCAGTTAGGCCTGGAAGGGCGAGGAGATACACAGAGGGGAGATAAAAAGATGTAGGAGACCTTTAAAGATAGACTCTGAGATGAAAGAAGGCTTGAGTATGAGGAATTGAAGGAGGGTGGGGTCAAGGACGACTCACTCTCAACTATCTGGTGTGGGCACACCAGAGTGGATGGTGGTATCCCGTTAGAAACTGAGAATCCTGGAAGAAGGCACTTGTTTTGAGGGATGCTGGGTTCCACTTTGGCCGCGTGGCTGTGCGTTGCCACTGGCAGCTCCAGAGGTTGTCCAGAAGACGGCTGAAATGTTGGGACTCCTCTAATATCGGGACTGCTGAAAGGCTGGGGACTGGGGAAGAGACAGTTGGGACTCGCGGTGAGACGGGCCGCCGCGATCGGGAAGTCCTACGCCATCTCCCCAGCAAAGGGGTAGCCGCGCGGGAGGGGGGAGCCAGGCGGGGTTCCGGGGCGGAAGGAGCCCCGGTGCTAGGAGGGGCCGTGGAGTAGGGTGGGAGGACCTCGCAGCCACTAAAACCCGGACGGGTTGGCTTTGCGGCCGGTGGGAGGGAGCCCAGGGCAGCCTCAGCCTGTTGCTGCCGGAGTGCGAGCTGCTGTTTCCTGGTCCCGGTCCGGCAGCCCCCACCACTTCTTGAACTTTCACCCCCGGCGCGCGACGGCGGCGAGTCACGTGATCAAGGCCAACATGGCCGCCGCCGCCGCTGGGAGCTGAGGTGCCGCCGCCGCCGGGCAGCCGGGGGGAATCCGCCCGCATCGCCGCCCTCGCCGGCCGGGCGGCCGCGGGGCCCGGAGCGCCGGAGGCCGGGGCTGGGGCGGCGCACCGTGCGGCGGCCACGGGGTCCCGCTAGAGCAGCCTCCGGCGGCTATGCCGAAGGCCCGGAGCGGCCGGCGGAGCAGGGGGACCGGCGGGAGGGAGGAAGTAGGTTTGTTTACGGGCTGTTTGGGGCGGGGCAGGTGTGGACCGGGGGCTGGGGCTGGGGCGGGGGTCGGGACTCCAGGCCGCGCTGACGCTCTCTTCTCTTTTTTGCATTTGCCCGGGATCTTTTCCCAGACCTTCTTGCGAGTGCGAGCCAACCGGCAGACCCGACTGAATGGTGAGTCTTGCGCGGCCCCTCCCTCCGCCCCACCCCCGGCCTCCTCCCTCCCTCACTGCCTGCAGTTCCTGACTTCCCTGGGTCTCTTCAACATTAGGGCCCACTGGCTTCTTCACAGTCACAGCGCCTGAGTATATGTTGACCAAGGTGGCTGCCCTCAGTTTCTCCATCTGTCTAGTGGAGGTTATGGTCCCCAGCTCTTGCGTGAGCCTCTCTAGGCCTTGAAGACCTTGGGGGTCAGTAAGTGCCAGAGAATGAGAAACAAGCCACACAATTCCACGCGGGAGCTCAGTTTTGAATTTGCAAACTGCTGGGACCTCACTGTACAAGCCGGCAGGGCGCTGAGAATGTTTTTCTTCCAGTTTTTAATCAGTGCCCAGTAGTGTGAATACAGCCTCTCTGCTGAGACTTGACAATGCAGTGAGATCTGGAGTTCCCACGGCAACAGGAACTAACTCATCCCAGGGCTTTTTGAGTTATCAGTCGGCCCACATTTCACAAAGGTGATCAGCGTGGGCTCGACAGCTCTTACAGGCCTTCTCTGAAAGCACTCCGTGTATGTACTACCTGGCAGGCCACCATCCCCCTCCCCCACCCCCCCACCCCCCGCCCCGCGCCCCTTCTGGATTCAAACCTCTGGAACATTCCTGTTTGCTGAACACAATTGAATGATCTAGTTTTTTGTGCTGGCTAGGGTGTGGTATATATGGGGGTTGTCTGTAAGGGGCTTGGGGGTCTCTAGGCCAACTGGTGAGTGAGGCCATGGATGTTCAAAATCCCCAGTTCCTGCCACTTGGTTTCTGCTGGGAGGCTGAGCCCCAGACTGGGAAAAGGAGAGCATTTATCATGGGCCAGCACCATGTTAAGCACCTTTATCATAACTGAGAGGGAGTGTTAACACACATTTTGTAGATGAGGAAACTGAGGCTGGGAGAGGTGAAGGTGATTTGTTTAAAGCCACACAGCTGGGATGTAACTGAGCCGTGGTTTGAACTGGTTTGTTTACCTCCAAAGCCTGTGCTTCTTGGACCATGCCATGCTACCTCCTTGGCAATACTTTGACTTGTCCTACTCAGTGGAAGCCTCTAGGTAGGGAGCAAACTTTCCCTATCATGTTTTAGTAAGCTTAGTTCAGGACTTAGAAGATGAATGGCAAGAAAATAATCAAACCTGAATTGCTTATCTGAGAATTTCCAGGTGATGCCCAGTCCATCAGGGACTTTCCTGGGACTACAAGGAATTTTCTGGCGTGGGTGGCCTGGGCAAGGAGAGCATCCAGTATCATGCCTTCCTTGGCAAACCTATGAGATTCATTCCCTTATTCAGTTATCAGTGTCTGTCATAGTCTCCTTCTTACCAGAGAGGCACTCCCTTGAGCTTTAGGCCGAGTAGGGGAGGAACCTTTGTATTGGCACACTGCTCCTTACAGGCTTCTAGAAGTCTCAGGGTACCTTGCTCAATGCCTTTCTGATATCTAGCATCCCTTCTCCATCCTAGCCCTGCCTCTAGAGCAGTGGTCCCCAACCTTTTTGGCACCAGGGACTGGTTTTGTGTAAGACAGTTTTTCCACAGACAGGGGCGGGGGTGGGGGTTGGGGGGGAAGGGTGGTTTCAGGATGATTCAAGCGCATTACATTCATTGTGCACTTTATTTCTACTACTATTACATTGTAACGTATAATGAAGTAATTACACAACTCACCATAATGCAGAATCAGTGGGAGCTCTGAGCTTGTTTTCCTGCAACTAGATGGTCCCATCTGGGAGTGATGGGACCACCTCAGCTCCACCTTAGATATCAGACATTAGATTCTCATAAGGAGCGTGCAACCTAGATCCCTCGCATGCGCAGTTCACAGTAGGGTTCGCGCTTCTGTGAGAATCTAGTACTGCCACTGATCTGACAGGAGGCGGAGCTCAAGCCATAATTCGACCAATGGGGAGCAGCTGTAAATACAGATGAAGCCTCCCTCACTCACCCACCGCTCACCTCCTGCTGTGTGGCCCGGTTCCTAACAGGCCATGGACTGGTACTGGTCCGTGGCCTGAGGGTTGGGGACCCCTGCTCTAGAGTGTCAAGATGGCCCAAGCCTGAGAGTCCAAGGGTTAGGGAAGTCAAGGTGAAGGAGTCTAGATCTTTGTCCACAAAATCAAGTTGGGCACCAGGACATAGTCACATCTCCTATAGTGAGAGCACAGGAAATTGAAGAGAATTGAGAGTCCTGGTGGATGGTGGCTTTCTTGTTGATTTGGCTCTTTTTAGGACTACTCTGTTTTAGGGTTGGAGTAGCTCCCTGCCTCAGACCCTCAACAGGCAGGAGCCCCAAGTGCATATTCTTGCTGACCTAGCACACTCACAGGATCAATCTTTGTTGATGCTGATCAGTTGGGGGCACTCTTGGGACAGGAGAGCCTTCTAAGCTATGGAGTCAGGCCTGGTTTCCTATGCTGCCTTTGCCACTTTTTAGCTACCTGGACAACTGCCTTGACTATCTTTTTCTGTTAAAATGGATAATACAACCTAGTTTCTGGATATAGAATAAAATGAGCTACCTTGTATAAGGTATTTGGCTCTGAACCTTACACACAACTGAAGCTCTAAACTGTAACTTACCGACTCTCACCTGCATCACCTTTCACCTGTGTCTCGCTCCCTAAACTGCATTGATGAGCTTTCCACCAGGGTCAGTATCCATAGGAAGTTCTTTCTGGCCTTGCAGTGGGGAACCCTTCCCTCCTTGGCTGGCTCCACCCCTACCCCAGTCAGTCTGGTCTCAGAGTGGCTAGCTCTATTCCTACTGTTGCATCACAGGAGGGGATAGAGGGAACAGAGTCTCTTGTTTTGACCCCTTCCTGCTTCAGTGACAGGAGGGCTGCAGAGAGGGATTAGTGAGCTAATTAGAAATGATTGTATCTCTTGGCACTAATTAGCAGTGCTGTGGGCTTGCAGCATGCACTTTGGAATTGAGCCCCCTGCGGGACAGCATGGCAGGGAGCCCTCTGCCTCGGGGGCCTGCCATCCCCTCTGCACTGATTAGAAATGATGGAACAGGTTTGGGTAGGCACAGTAAGGGCTACCCTCTCAAGGTATCTGGGCTGTCTGACTCAGATCCTCTATACCTTTATGACTGGGCCTCAGTCTCCTCTTCTGTAAAATGGGACCAGTGGACATGAGAGAAATTCTCACTGGGGTAATTCTACATAGGACACTAAGGGCTGTACCTCAGGGCTCTTGGCCCAGGAACAAAGGGGTTTTAACTGATAAGTTAACAGCAGGCCAAATCAGGCCCCTGGAGGGACCTTGGATTCTAGCCAAGAAATGTTCTCTAAAGTTATGCTTCTTGACTCTAAAAGAGCCTATGGTCTTGGCCTTCTGGGGAGACACATAGCAAGTGCCAAGGAGAGCATCTTTGCTCACTGGATTCATTGAGCACTGCAGGTAGGAAGGTAAGGGTTGAGCTTGAGCCAGCTGCGGCCAAAGAGTGGACACTTTGCTGGCCTAGCACCAATCTCCTCCCCAGGTGCTCTTGGCAAGGTCCAGTCCCCAAAGGAGCCGAAGGTGCTGCATGATGAGGGCCAGATGAGGCACTGAACAAAAGGGCTAATGGCTGGCAGGAGGTCAGGATGTGTCAGCTCCACTGGGACCTTGGGAACTACAGTGACCGTCTGCCTGTTCTGTGCTTTGTTTTCGGTTTCTCCATGCAGCTCGGATTGGGAAAATGAAACGGAGGAAGCAAGATGAAGGGCAGGTATGTCCCCTGTGCAGCCGCCCCCTGGCAGGATCGGAGCAGGAGATGAGTAGGCATGTGGAGCATTGCCTTTCTAAGGTAGAGGGGCCATCACCACCTACCTCCCCTCCACTCCCCTCCTTCCCCTGACACTAGCTAATGACTGCCTCCAGATCTATGGGCTGTTGGGGTCTCCCTGTGGTCTCAGCAGCTTCTTACTCTCTGTTCTTTGCTCTCTTCCTTTGCTTTCGCTCTCCCACTCCTCCCCTGGGGCTCCAGTGGAAAACTATTGGGGAAAAGCCCAGGTCTTTGACCTCTAGATTGGTTTACTTCAAAGGAGCCCTAGAGCTGGGGGCTTGTGGGGCACACTGCAGCTTGGGGCTAGGGCTGTGCCTTCCTTGCAGGCCCTGGGGAGCAGGTAGGGATGGCCTGGGACCCGCATGATCCTGCTCTGCTCTTCACAGAGGGAAGGCTCCTGCATGGCTGAGGATGATGCCGTGGACATCGAGCATGAGAACAGCAACCGCTTTGAGGAGTATGAGTGGTGCGGGCAGAAGCGGATACGGGCCACCACTCTCCTGGAAGGTGGTTTCCGAGGTACAAGCAGCTGACACATAGGCAGTGGCACTCTGTTGGCCAGGCCTCTGCTGGGTATCCATCTGTTGGGAGCCAAGAGGCCAGGGCTAATGGCTGGTCATTCCACCACGTGCGAGCTGCTGCTGGTGGGGCTCCTTTGTGACCATGCTGCCTGCCTGTGATGTGCATATTAAAATGGATGTATTTGGGTGGGGAAATGGAACTGTGAGGCTGCAAGCTAGGAGTGACGAGGGGGTCTCTCAGCCTCGGGTGATGCATTGAAGGTGACAGCCAAGCCACGTTAGCACCTGCATAAAATATTAAAGGGATGGTTATGCATTTATCACTCCATCCCTCTTAAGGCTGATAAATGAGAATCCAGCAACCTGCTGTACACCTCCAGCACTGGGGGCCCCGAGGGCTTCCAGGCAAATACATTGGATTCCCCCTGCCCGCCCCCCTCCCCCCCCACTCCTCCTCCTCAGCCCCATGTCAGGGAAATCAGTTACAGAGGAGAGAGTGAGTTATGGCAAAATTTGACCTCCCATGAGCTTCATTGGTGAATCTAATTTTAGCTCTGATCCCATCTCTTCTCCCTGGGCGCCCTCTGCCCTGAAGCAAGAGGGGCCTGTGCCCAGCTGCTCCCTGCTTCCCTGGGACTCTCCCCCGCTGCTGCAGAGGACTCTGCAGGACCCTGCCCAGCCCCACTACCTACTTGGCTCCTTGGAGAGAGATAGCTTGGCCCAGTGGAAGTCCCCCACCCCCACCAGGTCAAACAGCAGACTGGTAGGTGCCCAGGGTCGGTGTCCTCTTGTCAAAGCCTTCTGCCTTGGGCAGGGCAAAGGGGGAGCTGTCAGCCTCCCAGCCTCCAGCTCTTCTTTCTGTGCACAGGCACAGCTGGCACTGCAGCTTGTGGTGATTAAGTGAGCCAGTCTGCTTCCCATCTGCCTCCAGTTCTCTGGGCAACACCCTTGGGAGTATTGCTGTGTCTGGTCCCTGGGGAATCTCACAGCAGCTGGGAGGAGGGTCTCTGCCTCACTGGGGCAGTGCTTCTCGGGCTGGTGCTGAGGAGCAGTCCCCACAGTGCCATCCAGGGCAGACTGGCTACATGAGGGGCCACGAGCCCAGGTGTGGCGTTATGCTTCTGGGCTTCTCTCATATTGCCCAAGCGTTTGGGGACAAGCCAAAGTGTAAATCAGGCAGGTTAATCAGGCCAAACCGTTTCCCTAGCCTGAGCGCTGAGCTGGGAGGATGTCCGTTTGCCATTTCACTCTGGTCCTATCCTGGAGTTTCCGAGTGTCTGAGGCCCAGTGAGGATGAGCAGCAAAGCCCAGGGTCCAGTGACTTGTACACACAGGTGTCTGTTGAGGGGCAGTTCCAGGATGCCGCTCTGGGTTCGCTCTGTTGGGTGGCTGCAGATTTTCATATCTTCCATTACCGCGGCAAGTTTTCAGGTTTCTTGGCACAGAACTGGACCTGGTGGCTTCTGGGCACCAGACAGGGCTTAGGGGGATGAAGCTGCATGGGGCCTGCTGCTACAACCAAGTATTTCCCAGGCGCTGGGACGCACTTGCAGAGCGGGTGTGAGGGGCTCTTCAGCCCTATGGGCGGGTGTCAGTTTTCCCTGAGTGTTTACACTGTGAGGTTGTTCTTTTCAAGAATTCCTGAGAGGAGTTCAAAGGGGGCTTTTCTTTGAGCGATTTGGAGAGCGAGAATGAGAGTGAGACTTGAAGAGGGAACGGGGGCCGGAGGTGCCTTTATCTGCAGAGAATTGCTCCGGCTTTCCTGACAGAAGTTGCTGCCGCCTCTTAAACAGCTTAGTGCAGTCAAAAGACAGGCAGACTTGAAAGGCTGTTTTACAGCGAGATCAGCAGGGGCCACGAGGCAGAGAGCAGGGCGCAGTGGAGCGGAGGAGGCTGAGGCTCCTCGGTGGGGGGTGCTATCAAAGGAGGCCCTGTCTGATCCTGACCGCCTCTGCCCCCGAAACCCTGTCTGCAGGAGCTGGCCATCTGTCAGTCTACCCTCCTTGGCCAGGACCGATAGGCCCCAACTCTTGGGGGGTTGGGTGTGGCCCCGCCAGGCGGGCTGGTGTCAGTGTAGCGCATTGATCGCCCGCCGGGCGGGCTGGGCCGCAAGCCGGGCAGCGCGTGCTTAATGTGATTGAAAGGCAGTTAAAATGGCGGTGACCTTTTCAGGAGGAATTAGATTGCCTGCCAAGACCGGTTAGAGGGAGTGATAACGCTGGCTGAAGAAGCTGCCCAGCCGACTTCAGAGAGAGGGAGCAGAGGCAGGATGAGCAGGCGAGTGGTGAGGCCCATTTAAGCCGAGCTGTGCCTGCTGACAGAACAGAGATTGCTGTCCTTGTTAGATATGAAAGAATTGCAGATAAGTTCCCGTATCTGATCACCCCCTATCCCTCCTCCCAGACCAGGACCCCTTCATCATCCTCAGCAAAGCTTCCCACCAGGCCCACTGGGAGCTGGTGTGGTGGAGCAAATCGGTTTCCTTGAATGTATTCTGCCGTGGAACCAGTGAACAAGCAAGAGTTTTTGGTGGGACACTTGGCTGAGGGGAATGGGCCTTGGAGATGGGGCCTGTGGTTACTGAGGGTGAGGCCCAGATTGCTTAGGCCTGGGAGTACTTGGAATTATTTTAGGACAAAACGAAGGACCAGACAGAACAGGTAAGCACTGAGATAGGTCCAGCTGGAAGTGGATCTTTAAGAGTCCGAAGGAAGAGATAAAGTTTTCAAGAGAATAGTTTGGAGGAAACTTTCAGTGACTAGGAAACGCTCTGGCCTTCTCAGTTCTCGGAGACACCCTGGGCTGCGTGCCTAAGCTGTTGATTGTCCTCTCTGAACCTTAGGTTTGCTAACCTGCTAGTGCTGTTTCTCCCCACCGAGAGTTAATAATTGCATAAAGGGCAGCACATGGACCCTAGTACTTCACCAGCATTCCCCTGAAAGAGCTCAACAGTTAGGGAAGAAAGACGCTCTTCTGGTGCCCTATGCCAGCCCTGGGCAGAGCAAGGGACCTCTAGGCTGGGCCACAGCAGAAACCTAATTATACAGCCCTTGGGGACAAACCCGCTCCTGCCTGTAGTCAAAGGAGGTATGTGATGAATGAGCCCCAGCTCTCCTCATTGCCTGTCACCAGATCCTGGGTCCCGGAGAAGAGACTTGTGGTGGGAGCTTTGGTCCCTCCTGTTTTGGTTGCCAGTGAAAGTTCACCCAGCTGGATTGGGGGAGCCTGGAGTTCATCATATCTGGAATGGACAGGCTGGAGAGAGAATATGGAATGGTTGGCTTCAGATAAGCTCACAGTCATGTGGTGGGCACATGAGTGGCGAGATGGAGGGATTTCCCAGGAGGCGGCACAGGAAGTGGAAGGTGCTGCAACTCCATCTTTGAGCCCTGGAGGGAAATGCATCCCTGGAATCCAGCACTGATCCCCTTTGAATCAAACAGGTGTTGGACAGGGATGATACTAAGAGAACCCACTGTCCAGGGCCTCTGCCCTGCCCCAATCCTGGCCTCGGGACTGCACCTTTCTCGAGTTCTTGCCTTAGATTTAGGCTGGTTCCACGTGGCCTGGGATGAGATGCCATGGAGAGGACAGGCAGGGCAGCTGTGGCACTGGTCTTTTAACTGGCTGTTGCTTGATAAAACTTCAGCTCCAGATTATGGGTCAAGGGGTTGAGAGGTGTTCTGAGCCCAGGGGCATGGAGAAATTGGCCTGGCCATAGCTGCTGCCTCCTTTGCCGTGTTGGTTTCCAAAAGTTGGGAGCCCCAGATGCTAAAAATGTCCCCCAGCGCAGCCCTGCTGCCAGGTGCAGTCAGTGACAGGTGTTGGAACAGTCGACTGCTGCAGGCAGTGTTGGAATGGAGAGCGTTAGGGCTGCCCCCTTCTACCTCCTTACCACCTTTAGTTATAACTGTTGCCTGCTGGGAGGGGCGAGGAGAGGTGGCAAGGAGCAGGGCACCTTCTTGTCCCCTGTGGCGACTGACGGGATTTAATCGCCTTTGGGAACACAGTTGTTAAGCCAGGACAGGGGGAGTACAGGCAGAAGGAGTAAGTATCAATGGTTTTAAACGGCGTCTGTCTCTCTGCGTCTCTCCTGACGCGAGGCAGTGAAACACGTTATCGAGGAGGCCCGGAAAGTGGCTAAGTGCGTTTGACACACGCCAACTCCCTGCCTCCACACTGGATAATTGCATTGTCAACTGTTCAGCGAGGTGGCAGGTGACACTGCAGGCCGATTGATTGTCCCGCATCGCAGCTCCCCAGACTGTCAGCTCCCCAATCGATGGCGTTTACACAAGACACCGTAACTGCATCTGTAACTAATTCCAGTGTAAAACTCTCCGGAAGCTGCTGCTGTGCACCACCACCCCCAAACCACACCTTTGGAGAGCACAGGCCTCCAGAGGCCCCAGGACTCCTTTCTCCCTGGGCTCTGGTTTTGTTGGGAGCAGCAGGTGAGGAAATCAATGGCTCCTTTTTTGTGGTTTCATGTTCCAGGACGTTACTGCCCCCAGTAAGCGGGCATCTCCAGTTTCTCAATCGATTATCTGATCAATTGATCAAATTAACGCTGATTTTTTTCTCTCTCTCTCTTTGACCTAAGAAAAAAGGAGTTTATGAGAGGGGGGTCGTTTTTATAAAATTTGGGCTTTGCTTATCATATATGCACTTAACCCTCTCCCTTCCTATTGCTAGTGTCCAGTTGGAGGGAAGAGGTTTTTTGCGCCGCCCGTCCTCCCAGGACCAGGCCCCCACTGCTGAGCATCACTGACTCTCAGGCTTAGTCTGCCTGTGGGCGGCAGCCCAGCCCTTTGTGCCACAATACAGTGGGGCTGAGCCTCAGCAAGGCGGCCTCCCTGGTGACTAAAGGGTACTCTGGGTCATCTTGCAGGTCCCAGGGGCAGAGTCCCTTCCCTGGATAGTAGCATCAGGAGTGGCAGCTTGCCTGTTATCCCCAGAGCTACACAGAACAGGAGCCAGAGGCTTGGAAAGGAGTACTCTGTGCCATCTTGCCTCTGAGTACTGGCTTCGGATGTTCCAGCAGCTGAGAACATAAAATGACTGTGGAGCCTTCTTCTCAAAGCAGGGTGGGGGGCGCAAGCTGGCAGGGGCGCTGTCTGCATAAAACGGCTTTATGGCCGTTCCTTTTTATTATGATTCTGCCAGAAGTCAGCAAGTGACATTTCATTAAGAAAATAAAGTTTAATGTGCTGGGAAGGAGGTTGGAGCTGGCTGGGGCAGCACAAGAGTGAAATTGGTGGCGGCAGCCTGTTCTGAACACCTGTGGGGGTAGGGAGAGGTTCCCAACATCTGTCTCTGCTGGGGGATGGGGTCAGGGTCAGAGGAAACTGCTCAGACCAGAGACAGGCCTTTTCCTTGGCAAACAAGATGTGTTGTGCTCTCCATCCTGCCAGGCTGGTCAAGGGAGCAGAAGGTCGCGGCTCACCCGAGAGCTGGGGTCTGAGAGGGAGGGTTGTGGCCTGAGAGGTTTCTCCAGGCCACCAGCTAATCAGGCCTTGGCTTTCCTTCTGGCACAACAATGGAACAGCATTGTTGGCATTAAGCCATTACTGCTCGGGTGTGTTGTATGGCACCCGCTGTGGGCCTGGCCAGCTCTGTGCTGGATGACGCTGAGATCACAGACTTGGGCTTTCATTCTGGTAAGGGACAATGACAATACATGGTAATAAATATGATTTTGGAGTTGCACAGGAGCCTGGATGGATGCCACGGAAGGGACCCCTATGTAGAAATGTCTGGGGACGTCTCGTCCACGCTCGGCACCTTGAGGGTAGGAATCAGATCTGGAAACACTGTCCTCAGTGTCAAGCCAGGCAGAGGGTGAGTTCGATAAAGGTTGAGAGAATGTTGAGGTGAGTTCATTCAGGAAGTATTTATAGAGCAACTGCCACGTGTAGGCACTATGAATAGAAGGCATGATTGAGAAGAGTCAGGCTCTCAGAGCGAGCAGGAATTTGTTCTGTAGACCAAGAGGGAGATGTTTCTAGGCAGAGATAACAGGAAGTACAAAGGCATGGGGGCATGAGAAAACATGCAGGACTTGGGAAACCACAATAGCTATGTTTCACTGGAGTATAAGACCTGGTCCAGGCCTGGTAGGCAATGAGACTGCAGAGATAAGGACTTCAGCCCCTGGGCTGCTTTATGTGTTGAGAAGCTAGGACTTTTCCTGGCAGTTTGGCGGTGCCCCGTTTTCTCAGCTTTGCCATGGGAGCCATACTGGGCTGAGGAGTGGTGCCAGGATTCTCGGCTTTGCTTCTCACCCATCCAAAAGGCAGGGCTGGGCAGGGCCAGGCAGGGCCGGGCAGTGCCGGGCAGGCCCTGGCTAAGCCAAGGATGTGAGGCTGACTGCTGAGCTGCGTGTACTTGGGGGAGGTAGGTTGGCAGAGCTCGGGAGGCGCAGGCTGTAAGTGAACCTGATGGCTACATTCTGATTGATGGCGGAGTTTGTCTCCCAAACTGTCAGAGGGTTTATAGAGGTGCCATTCACCCACAAGGCGGGAATTGCTTGTCAGGACACTTGGCCGTGAACAGTAGACAGAGCTGTAACTTGGTGTTTTCTCAGCTTAATGGCTCCGCTGCTGACCTGCCTGCTGCCTCGACTTTGTTGGTGCCTCTGTGGAGGGCAGATGAGGACTGGCAGGGAGGGGTGGAGCCTGGGCAGTGCCTGGCCTCTCTCTTTCCCTGGTGCTGCTTAACTCTGGGATGGGTGGAACCTTTGTGATACCAGAGACCAGAGGTGCTGGAGGGAGAAGAAGGATCAGGAAGAAAGTGCTTTCGAAATGGGCTTGAAAGGTGGAGAACATTCCAGATGGAGGGGAGAGCATGAGCAGGACACGGTGACGTTTGAGGTGCAGTAAGTAGTCTATCCGTATATGTGGAGCTTATGGAGTGAAGTGAGAGAAAGAGGGAAGGTGGAGAAGTGGGGGCATCCGGAGCTTAGCGGGTCTAACTGAAGAGCTGGGACTTGGTCGTGCGTGCACAGGGGAGCTGCAGAGACTGCTGGAGCAGGGAAAAGAAGGGTCAGAGCTCTAAGGTAACAGGGTGAAGGAACAGGCGAGAGGCATGACAACCCGTTACATGTCTGTTGCCCTGATGAGCGTGTTAAGACCCTGGAAGTGGGAAGAATGAACAAGAAATGTCTGAGATCATCGGGCAGAACCCTGAGCTGCTTCACACCTCTGATTCCACTCAACCCAGATCCCATCGCTTTCAGCCCCTTTTGTCCCCGGCAGGGCTGTTCCACTGGCTCATGAGATGTGGTCCGAGACGGGGACCACTGGGAGAAGACATGGGAGGGGAGGGAGAAGCAGCTTTGTGGTCACTGGCCCTGGGCCATCAGGAAGGGTGGTCCTGGGAGTCAGACCACATGGCAGGTGAGTGGGCCTGGAGTAGCTTCAGCAACTCAGCGCCTTACATCACCACCGCCGCCACTGGCCGAGAGTCTGCCTGTGGCTGTGCCAGATGCACCTCGGTGAGGTCAGCTGCCTGCCCGGCCCTTGGCCCTGCCTCCGCCCGCCTGCTTGCCTCCATGGACTGCTTTGAGAAGCAGGTGTACATGCTTGTCCTCCCTCGGCCATCCCTTCTTAATCCCTTTATAACTGCACTTGTCCAGGAATCTGGGCTGAGTGAGGCTGGGATGAATAATTAATGTCAGGCACTTCAGACACCAAATATTTGAACAGCTGCCTGGTGTTTTTGCTGGCAAGGACCTGACGGCCCAAACCAGGACGTTGGCTGGGTGTCCCGCTGTATGGCTCTGACGGGCCTTTGCCAGCCTACTCTCCCTTCTGGTAGACTTGTCAGCCTGGACCATGGGACACGGAATGCCCAGGTCCTGGGTGGGGGTGGCCTTGTAGACCTGAATGTCTCTGTCTTCTTCCTGCTCTTCTTAGACCTGGAAGACAGGTGTTCAGCAGGCCTAGACTAGGTGTCTCCTGAGGACCTGACCTAGTGTATGAATGGACTAGTTTATAAGCAGAGACCACTTGGAGCAGGAGGCAGTGCAGAGAAGGCTGAGGTATGCAGAGTGAAAAGGACTGAAATGTCAGAGTCAAGAGCACCCAAGTTTCTCGGCTCTCTATATCCCAAGCCCACGTTTCTGTTTGGCCTTACCTAGCCCAAAACCTGAGCCGTACCTAGGGAAACAGAAGGGGTACCCTTGGAGTCGTCTTGCTGGCCCCAGGCCCTCCTCATATCCTGCTTCCCACAGGCTCTGGCTTCGTCATGTGCAGCGGCAAAGAGAATCCGGACAGTGATGCTGACTTGGATGTGGATGGGGATGACACTCTGGAGTATGGGAAACCACAGTATCCTTGGGGCACTGCGGGACAAAGTGGGGCTGGGGGGACAGTCCAAAGGGAATAAGAAAAGTAGCAAGCACCTCCGGTCACTCATCCACACCAGCCCCCCAGGGTCAGTGTCTCAGCTTGGGCCGGGGGAGCCCTCCTGAGGATTCAACCCTCATGGCCCACCGCAAACTAGGATCCATTGTCCTTGACCACCATGCCAGATACACGGAGGCCGACGTTATCCCCTGCACAGGCGAGGAGCCCGGTGAAGCCAAGGAGAGAGAGGCACTCCGGGGCGCAGTCCTAAAGCAAGTGTGGGCACAGGCTTGGGTGGGTGGGTTAGAGGGATGGGAAGCCCTGAGGTGGGTGTCAACCCAGTACCTGCCCTCAGGGTTATCCTGCCTGCCTTCAGGGCTCACTTCGTTCTTCCTCCTTCCTTTCCTCTAGTGGTGGCCCTCCCAGCACACGCATCACACCTGAGTTCTCTAAATGGGCCAGTGACGGTAAGTCCTGACGCAGGTTAGGAGTGATGGGGGGTGGTAGTGACTGCCTCAAGCCCAACCCCTCACCTGTGCTGCCGAGTCTGGCCAGAGTGTGAGTTGCCTCTCTGTCCCAGCAGAGATGCCATCTACCAGCAACGGTGAGAGCAGCAAGCAGGAGGCCATGCAGAAGACCTGCAAGAACAGTGACATCGAGAAGTGAGTGTTTGGCCAGGAGGGAGGCCCGGGGAACCACAGCTCAGTTGGAGGGCGAGGGGCCCTTTGCTAGCAGGAAGGCCTGCTGCCCTGGGCACACAGCCGACGGTGGGGCCCAGCTGGTGCTGAGCATGCCTCTGTGAATCGATCGCTGGGCCCAGGCCCTGGGAGCCTTGGTGGAGGGAGGAGCAGTCAGCCTGCCTTCCTGCCCACCCGCTGCAGAGGCCTCCGCCCAGGGAATGTGATGTATGGCTGCCCAGCCCAGCCAGCACACTTGATTCATCTCCAGTTTCTGTTTCTTAATCGGGAGCTAAATTGGTTTCATTTTTCTTGTCCCGGGTAGCGCTTGCAGTGGGTTTTAGGCAGGAGTATTGGGTCTCATCACTTCTGGTAGGAATTTTTGGCCCGTGTTCCCAGGCAGGGGAAAAGGGGATCCGTTAGCACTTCTCCCAGGGTTGGGCAACCCCTGGCCTGGGTCCTCAGGAGCCACCAGGATTTGAAATCAGCAGGGTATCTTACTGCCTTTCCAGAAGCCCAGGCAAGGCCAGTTCTGGCCCCAGGAGGTGGCATTGTCCAGTTCTGGCTGCCTGGAGCTGCTGCCATTGGCCATTGCCTAACTCCTCACACCTGCCCCTCCCTCCTCTCGAGGCTAGGTTGCCCAGGGTTAAAAGGCAGCCTCTTCATTCCAGGGCCAGTGTTCCATCTTGCCTTCTGCCAGGAGAGTGGATTGCAGGCCGGTGCAGGGCCGGGTCGGTGGCCCAGGGTCACCTCCCATTTGTTTCCCTCCATTTTGTGTTGTCATAAATTCATTCCAGCCCGATGTGGTTGATCAGTTTATCTCGGCCAGGGCCGTGAGTGCTGCTGGCATGATGTATGGGCCGCAGCGCGGGGCCCAGCTGCCCATGAATCACCGCAGCTGCTCCATGTCAACGCCGGAGCGGGCCGCACAGGTTCGGCGCAACCAGCTTTGGGGTGGGGGGAGGAATGACGTATGGATGTTTATTTAATAATTCTCTCCTACTCCAGCTGAGCGGGGCGGGCGGGGCCGTAAGGGGCACCCACCCTCATCTGGAGGGGCTGCTCATAAATCAGAAAGACAAGATCATTAATCAGGGATGGCGCCCAGGGGGAGGTGGGGGCCAGAACCAGTGGCCATCCATGAAGGTCCTACCCGCTGAGGGCTGGGAGAGCTGGGGACTGTCCCACCTGTGCGAGCACAGGCACCAGTGGGCAGGGCTGTCTGGGGTGAGCTGGGGACTGGCTCAGTCATGTGCAGAGATCTCCACTGGGTCTGGATTTGCCAAGATTAGGGCCCATCAGTCCCCATGATGTCTCTCTTCCCCGTACACATTATGGGTTCCCATCCTAGATCTTTTTCACAACCTAGGGAAGGAGAAAGACAGGAAGAGAATTTCTTGGCTTCTTCCAAGAAATTCTCCACCCCATACCCTAGAGGGGCTCAGGAATAGGTCACAACCTACCTGCGTCAGGGGCCTGGAGGATTGGGTATTTCACCAGAGCAAAGAATAGAGGCCAGTCATGTGCCAAGCAAATCCAAGATAGGGTGGGCTCTGGAATTGGATGTGGCCTTGGAGCCTTCCATCTCCAAGATGGAAGTGGGAAATGGCTTCATTCTCTCCTGGCCCCATCCTTTTTGCCTTCCCAGCTCTAACTCATTCTCTGGTTTGGGGTTTGACAGTTAGTTTTCTACTCTGGGGTAGGCTGCCCCCAGCTCCAGGCCTTGGTTTCCCAATCTTTGTAATAACCTCATAGGATCAGCCTGGTCCTTGGAGAGGAAGGGAACACAGCTACCCATCCTTGTCTCCTTGTCAGGAACTTACCAACAGTCCAGGTGGGGATGGCACATAGAGCATTGGGCAAAATGCCTGGGGGAGGAGCCAGCTGTGCAAGTGCTTGTGAGGAAGGAGGGGGATGGTAAAAGCTTTTCAGAGCTGGAAAGTTGAATGGATGCTCCCAGGAAATCCGCCAATGCCAGGAGGAGTTGTAGTCAGAGCGTTTCTCAGCTTCCCTGGAGAGAGGCAAGGCAGAAAGAATCATGGACCCATGGAGTGATGGATCTAGAGCATCCCTGACATAGGGACACAGCCATCAGGAAGTCACATTCTGTGTCGCTGCTAGTGCCCTAAAAGAGAAAGGTCAGAGATCAAAATTCATTGCTGCCCATGAAATGTTTCCCACCATCCTACCCATGCCCCCCCATTACCATTTACACCCAGCAGGGACAGACTACCTGTAAGCTTTCAGGCTTTCTGGGCCAACTGTCTCCCCTAAGCTGGCAAGACAGGCCACCCTAGGAGATGGTCCTTGCCCACACACCACCCTTGTGATTCTACTTCAGCTGATTCAATACACCCTTTAAACCTCAGCTCTTACCCTTTACAGCCCTCTTCCAACATTCTCAACAACTTTCTGTAAATTGCCGGTAAGATAAACTTTCCTTTCTGATTGCAGCATCTGGGGTCTTCTTGGACACAGTCTCCTTTCCCAGTGTAGCACCTTCTGCTTACTCAGAAGTGAGCCTTCCAGCCAGATGGGGCTCTAGGGCCTCTAGGCCTCGGTTCCCACTGTTCCCTCAGCCTGGAGGCCTGTCTCCTCCTGGGTGTAGCCAGTGTAGGGTAGTGGTTACTTACACAGTTACTGGTTGATCACAGAATCAGTCTGCCAGCGTTTGAATCCCATCTTCCCCACTCTGTGAAACTTGGACAGGCTACTTAATGTTTCTCTTGCTTTAGTTTCTTCATGTATAAAATAGGTGTATTAGGATCGCCTCATGGGGTTTTTGTGAGGTGTAAATAAGATAATTACTTTTAATCCCTCAGTACAATCCCTGGCATTTAGTAAGTGCTTAATAAATTTTAGCTCTTTTATTTGTATTATTGTCATTATTATTCCCTAAATCCTGTCTCCAGTGCCATCTTTTCTACTCCTCCAGGAAGCATTCTTTGTCCTCTGAGCCTCTCCGGGTTCTGTTGACTTGTTTTAGGAGAGGTGGGAGGGATCACTCTTTAGAATAGTCCTAGCTATTCCCTGTTCAGTAGTGCAGCTCAGAGAGTCTTCAGGAAGTTGTAGGGACCTTGTGCAGGGCTAGGACTATGGGTGAGGACCAACAGGACATCTGACATGCCTAGAAAGAAGCAACCAGGAGCCCTTGAGGTAGGCTAGGACTGTAGCCCAGGGGCCTCATCAGTCCCTGCATTTCTCACTCTCCCTGGGGGTTAGACCAGCTATTTCTTCAGCAGATGTTTATTCATACTCATGTGCCTAGTATGGGGCTAATGTTCAGAGTGTAGTGGTGTAGTGAGCAGCTTGCCCTCAGGGAAGTGAGTCTAGCAGTGACAGACATTTGTGGTTATACTGCTGTGGTGAAGTCCAGTACAGGGGCTGGAAGAACACAGAAGGGGCAGCCACCATTGGGGTACTGGCTGGGGGCTTGGAAAAGGCTTCTGGGAGGAGGTGGGAACTAGGCCTGAATGATGAGATGGGACTAGTGAGTTAGGAGGTTGGGGTGATCCAGAAGAAGCAGAAAGTACTGAGAGGCCTGTGGAGTGAAAAATGGTGGGGTGTGTGGGGAAACTCAGGAGTTTGGCGTGGATGGAGCATAAAGTACGTGGCAGGGCACTGAGGGATGCGGCTGGTGGGGACCGGCCCAAGAAGGCCCTTGTAAGCTTGTGGAGAGTTTGATGGAGCTTTATTCTGAGGTAGACACTAAAATGTTAGAAGTAGAAGTGGTCAGGTTTGCAGAATTCTGGGTGCTAGGAGAACAGAATGGAATGCGGGGACTGGAGGCTGAGAGGCCATTCAGGTTGGTGGCACAATCCACAGAGGAAATCATGAGCACCTGGCCTAGGGGTGGTAGCTATGGAAAGAAGTGGGGATGCCAGAGATATTAGGAGCTAGATGACAGATTTGGGATGTCAGGAGTGACTGGGAAGAAGTGGTTTGAGAATGGTTCCCGGGTGTCTGGTTTAGACATCACCAGGATGGAGGTGGAGGAGCAAGGAGGGGAAGGAGTGCAGTTCTGGAATGTGGAGTTTGCGGATCTAGGATATGGGTGGGGTGTCCAGCAGACATCTACATATGTGATTCTGGAATTCAAGGGAGTTGTAGGCTGGAGGTTCAGGTTAGGGATGCCAGCCTGCTGCCTGCCCAGGTATGCCATCCTCTTTGCAGAATCACCGAAGATTCAGCTGTGACCACGTTTGAGGCCCTGAAGGCTCGGGTCAGGGAACTTGAGCGGCAGCTATCCCGTGGGGACCGTTACAAATGCCTCATCTGCATGGTGAGAGGAAGGGAACCTCGGGCACCCTTGCTCAGGCTTTAGTGCTCCCTGGGGGTTGGAGAGGGTCTCTGCCCTGTGATCTGGGCCCTTCGGAGGGTGGGACAGCCTCAGAGTGACCCCTCCCTTCTCTGCCCATTTTCTCCCTAGGACTCATACTCGATGCCCCTAACGTCCATCCAGTGTTGGCATGTGCACTGTGAGGAGTGCTGGCTGCGGACCCTGGTGAAGTGGCGTGGGGGTCGGGAGTGGGTGGCCATTTGGGGTACTGCCCAGATGTCCATGCTCATGCTTGAGCCTGCTTCGGGGGAGAGGAGCAGGGGGACCAGAAGCATAGACCACAGCCCGAAGCCAGGGTGTTCACCCCCAAGCTCACTACCCTCTCTCCTCCCCCACCCCAGGGTTATTAAATTCTCCCCACCTGTGGGTTCTCTTGCCTGCTCCCTTCCCCATCCCCCCACCCCAGCAGGCCCGCGTATGACACATAGCAGTGAGATCCCGGGTCAGGAGGAGGCTGGGTGCGGGTAAGCAGGACCAGGGCCTCGGCCCCTCCCCCTCCCATTACTAAGCTCCTCCTGCTCCTGCCCCGGTTCTTCGCTCGGGAGCAGCCATTAAAATGTCGCCCGGAGACAGCAATAAAAGGCCCGGACGTGGGCTCTGTGTCCTGATCAAAGGCCGCGTGTAATCTCGTTAGGGCCGCGGCAGCCACAGCTGGACCCAGCCTTGTTCTCATTACTGGGGCTCCCGCTGCGGGCCTGGCCAGCCGGTTTGATCCTGGCGTCTCCCCAACACAGGAGCGTGCCTGCCTGCTCACAGAGGCCGCCCATTGCCTCCCCAGCCCAGGCGGGCAGGACCGACCCGAGGTCCCAGCACACAGCTGGTTCGGGGAGATGCAGCTGCGGGCCCAGGGGCTCACACGAGCAAATGTGCGGCACAGGGTATAACCAGAGCCCTCCCTGTTCTCCCTGCAGGGTGCCAAGAAGCTCTGCCCTCAGTGCAACACCATCACAGCGCCCGGAGACCTGCGGAGAATCTACTTGTGAGCTAGCCACCCCAGGCAGGCCTTGCCTCGAGCGCCCCACCTGCCCCTCCTGTGACATGACCCCCCCTTGTACATACTTACACACAGGTTCCCCGTGTACATACATGCACACACATGAACGCACACACACATGCACACACACAGGACTTGAGCCAGAGTGGAGGCTGAGGCCCAGGCCCTGCCTGCGGACTCCCACCAAGATTGGGGACCATACCTGTTCCAGGTTCCGTTCCCAGGGTGGGGCAGGGAGGTGGGGGTAGGGGGAGTAGCCAGGCAAGGCTCCTGAGATCCAGCACCCCCCGCCCCCCGACTGACAGACGGACAGATAGACATGCAAACACCAGACTGAAGCACATGTAATATAGACCGTGTATGTTTACAATGTTGTGTATAAATGGGACAACTCCTCACTCTCTACCCCGTCCCCTGCCCTTTGGTTGTATGATTTTCTTCTTTTGTTAAGAACACCTGGAAGCAGTGCCTCGTTCAGGGCTGGCTGGGGGCTCGGCCCATCCACCTCTTGGGATGCCTGCCTCTCCCTCTCCCTCTCCCTCTCCCTCTCCCTCTCCCTCTCCCTCTCCCTCTCCCTCTCCCTCTCCCTCTCCCTCTCCCTCTCCCTCTCCCTCTCCCTCTCCCTCTCCCTCTCCCTCTCCCTCTCCCTCTCCCTCTCCCGTGGTTCTCTTCCCTCTCCCATGTGCTCGGTGTTCAGTGGTGTATATTTCTTCTCCCAGACGTGGGGCACATGCCCCAAGGGACATGATCCTCTCCTTAGTCTTAGCTCCTGGGGCTCCTCATAAGGAGTTGGGGGAGGGGGGAGGCACAGGAAATGGGAACCGAGCTGAAGCAGGGGCTGAGATTGGGGCTGGATGAGGGTGCTCCTGGCTACCCAGCCTTCTGCAGAGAACCCTTCCTGGGATTAGACTTCTGTTCCCAGGGAAAAGTGTTGTCTCCCCTGCCCTTCTTGTGGGCCCCATGGTGTGATGCTGTGTCTGTATATTCTATACAAAGGTACTTGTCCTTTCCCTTTGTAAACTACATTTGACATGGATTAAACCAGTATAAACAGCTGCTGCCTCTGTGCATGTGTATAGGGAGGGGTGGATGATGGGGTGGTATGAACAGAGGCAGTTAAGGGGTTAATTCCTGGCTGCAGTGCGGGGAAAGGACTTGGCTATGGGTTTGTAAAGCAGTGTGGGGTTGGTCTGCTCAGGGGCCCTGGAGCACTGTCGGGTAGGGGTGAGGCCGGGACCTGGACTCCTGACTATTGATGGGTAGGGGCTCCAGGTTAATTCCTTATCGATGCAGAATCGTCAGCTCATTAATCACAGAAGAGGTCAGAGCTTGGGGCTACAGAGGGGTTGCAGGCTCTATCCCCCAGTCTAGGGCCGGAACAGCTATAAGCTTGGGTGAAAACGTAAGCCCCAAACCTCTGTCCCCTTCTAGTCCCTTGAAGTGAGCCAGGGACCAAAAATGGAACGACCATCTCAGTCCCCTGTGGCTTCTTCTGTTCTCCATCCTAGTGACCAACAGCCTGGTATAGTTAACTGCCCAGATCAGATCAAACAAACAGTAGGAACCCCCTTTAACCAAAGTGGACCCTCAAGTCAGGGAACTGAGGCTGGGCAGCCAGCACTGGAGATGGAGCTTTGTCAAACGGTTATCCCCACGGCTGCCCAGTGCCAGTGAGTGAGCAGCATTCTGGGTACTTGGGCAGGGGCTCAAAGCTGCAGATGAGTCCTTGTCCACCACAGAAAGCTGTTCTGACAAAACAAGATTCTGCTAAAATTCAAGACTTCAGAGTATCTTTATGACTCCAGACTCCTCTCCTTCACACATTCTCACACAGCAGGCCCACCCTCCATCTTCCCAAATCTCAGACACACCTGTCTCCTCTGGGATGCCCACAGTGAATATTATAGAATCAGGTCCAGTTGGCAGCTCCTGTCCCTCTCTGCACCCAGATGACAAATCACCCTGGTTGGAGTCCAGCAAAGGCCCTTCACAGGCCCAGGCCCAGCTTGATGACACCAAATATTCTGAAAGCAAGGATCCTGAGGCCCAAGATTCTAGGGAATGTATGTGGCCCGTTGAGGCAGAGCAGCCCCAGTGATGGCTGAGGGTTTGGAAGAGAAGTGGGCGATGCCCAATCCCCACCGGACTGGCTCCTTTCGGCTCTCTACTCTCCCCTCTCCCTGCCTTGGACTCAGTCAGTGGGTCCTTGATGGCTGGTTACTTCCACCCTGGGGACCATATGCTCTCTAACAGGAGACGTTAACCCAGAGTGAGGGCATGAAACCCGCCCTGCTGTGGGGTCCTTGAGCACTGTCGCGTGCAGCACTGCCACCTGTTGGCCATGGCTAGGAATGCAGCCATGCAGGCATAGGAACTGGCTGCCACAGTGGTGGGGGAGTCCCAGAGAGCTGAGGCGATGTAGGGAGAGCTTGGCTCTGGAGACAGAGGGTCCATCAGCCCTGAGACTATCAGGGGTCAGCTCCCACCCAGAGCTTTTCCAACCATCTCCTTCACTGCCGGTCAAACTTTCAAAGCCCATCCCTGCCCCCCAAGTCCCTCGATCACCACAGTAAGCTCATTAAATCAACAAATATTTATTGAATGCCAGCTATGTGCCAGCATTGTGCAGCAGTGACTTGTAGAATGGTAGATGATACAGGACTCTAAGGCTGAAGCCACCGCTTCTGCCTACAGAGGATCCAAGTGGGTCTCCCTCAAGGAGATGAAGGAGTTTTTTTCAGGCCAGTGGTTCTGGTTCTGGTCTTTAGGGCTCCTGACTCAGCTTGTCCCAGCTCCCGTCTGGCACTGCTGTCTTCCTGCTCCCCACTCCATCTGCCCATTACACACACATCTTACAACTTTCGTGGATCTAGCGGCTTCCTGGCAAAGTGTGGTACAACTGGACAGGCCCCTCCACCTGTGTATCCTCAGCTCCCCACTTGGCTTCCACATCAGACTCCCTGGCAATGAAAAGCCTGAGTGAGCTGCCAAGCGGGATCCACAGGCACGGCACTCCATGCTGTGGGGCCCTGCCCTTCTGAGACCTGGGAGCACAGATCACAGCCCCTGCCCCAGCCTGCCCCTACCCTCTGGCACCTCCCTGCAAAGCTCACCTTCTAGTCAAGGAATCAGAGATCAATGCTGGGGCTCGTCCTCACCCCTACCCCCCACCCCCAGCTTTATTAACCCTTCACAGCCTAAATGCCACAGGAGTCAGCAGCCTGACTGTTGCACTTATCCAAACACAACCACTGCTAGGCTTCCGCAGAGACCCGTGCAGGCACTCCTGCCCCTAGAATCCTGGGATAAGCAGACCACCACAGTCCCCAGGACAGAGGCCCATGGAAATTCTCTACCTGGAGGACCATAAAGTCCCAGAGGGCTGCAGGAAGTTGAACCAGAAGAGGACCCCACCCATGGATGTAGCTTATGCGGAGGTGTCAGGCATTTATTTCTGGAGCAGAGGTGAGGTGTGTAGGGCAAGGACCTCAGCACTGGACGCAGCTGCGCATGAAGTTGACACAGAGGCTCGTGTAGTAAGTAGGGTAGTCGCGGAGATGGCTGACGTGTGCAGATGACTCGAAGTCCACAGAGTGCACCAGGACCCGGTGCGCCAGGCGTGCCTCCACCATGCGCTCCACGTCCCTGGCCAGGACCACCTCGTCGGCCCTGGAGTAGAGGTAGAGCTCGGGCCAGCGAGAGGCTGCGTCGAGCAGCCTGTCATAGAAGTGGGTGTGGAAGAGGGAAGTGAGTGGCGCCAGCAGGACGTGGAACAGGACTGCCACCAGGGCAAAGGCCATCAGGAGCAGCAGGCGCAGCGCGGCAGGCCGGTGCTCCAGGATGGCTGCCAGCGCCCTCAGAGCCCCCAGCAGGTTGCTATCACCAGGACCGCTGTCAAAGATGGTGCCCACCACACGCAGGTGGCAGAAGCGCCGGTGGGTCTGCAGGAGCTCCAGCACGTATCGGTACAGCATGACGCCGGCGTTGCTGAAGACGTGGAAGAGCAGGGGTTCCTTCTCAACCTTGTAATCAAAGAGCAGCTCAAGCAGCTTCTGGGCCAAGACACGAAGTGAAGGGATGCCCAGGGACTCGGAGAAGAAGACCATGTGCCAGGGGGCTGTGTATCGGATCACGATGCAGCCCTGAGGAGAGGAGAGAGGCCCTGTCCATCCTCGGGGATGGGGTGGGGAGGTGGGGACCAGCTAAGGTCAGAGGGGTCCAGCAGCTCCAATTTCCACAGGCCCATAAGCTGGCAGTGCTCCAGGCCCTGCTGCAGTCTGGGCAACAGATCACCTCTCCTAGACGCAGGAAGGTCCACTCCAGGCCCATTTGTGGAATAAGCGCTTCACGCTGGCCAAGCCCCCTCAGCCTGGGATGGTATACGAGGCCTGGAGCCCAGAGCTCACTTTGGAAACATCTGGGCTGACCAGAAGGAAGCCTCCTCACTCTGGTCCGCTCCCTGTCTCCCTCCCACCCCTGACCCTGCACCCTCATCTGCTCAACTCGGGCACATTTAAGCCCTCACTGCTTTGCTAACACCCTGCTACAGCGACTCTGCTCTTGCCTGTCCCGACTTCCCAGGAACAAACGGGTATCCCCACAAGACCCAACACGCGAGACAGCCTGCAGACCCAGCCTTGACCACCAGAGGCCACCCGTGAGCCAGGCCCACGTGGCGTCAGTCTCCGGCCACTGCCACCTTCCCGCAGGGCCCTGAGAACAGAGGCCATACTCCCAAATGTCTGGTTCCAAGGCCTGGGATCACTCCTCACTCTCCCTGAAATTCCAAATATAGTAAACTCCGTTGTTCCTCAAATTCTAAAATCTTAGCTAAACTCTCTCTAGGCCTCTGTACCCCTCAATGCCTGGGTCAAGTACACCTCAAGGTCTCCACACAGATCCCCTTCTAGGCCAATTAGAACAGGCAGCCAAAGCCACCGTTGAGTCCTAATCCTCTCTCATTAACATGTGCCAGAGACAAAGGGCCCTTTGTCGGGGGAACCTGAGTTAGGCAGGCTCTGGGGTCAGACAGTTCTGGGCTCAATTCCTGGGACCAGCACTTATTAACAGTATGGATGAACAGCAATTTACTTCATCTTTCTGAGCCTGCATTCCCATCTGTGAGTTGGGATAACATCCATCTCATGGGATTGTGGTGAAAATGAAACAAAAAAACGTATCTCGAGTGCCCAAAACAGCACTTGGCACAAAGTCCTCAGCTAAGAACAGCAGTCATTAGTGGTGGTAGGAGTCATAGCAAGGAGAAAATTATATGCGCGCAGTACTTGAATGACCCAGAGCCAGAGAGAGATGGTCAGCTGAGGTAACCCTGCCATCAGCCTCCTGACCTTGTCCCCTCCCACTGACTGTGATCACATGTGCCCCAACTCCTCCTGGCTCTGCTCTCACCAAGACCCTAGCGTACCTAAGCACCCCTCCCAAGACTCTGCAGCGGGGGTCACGGATGCTACCTGGCCCCGTAGATCTGGAAAATTTCACAAAGAGCTCTGCTCCAACTCCCCAGAGGGTCCTTTCCACCCACCCTCAACTTACACACAGCATCGCCCACGAATGCAAACATACTCCACACCACCACCACACACACACGACCCTTGGGACTAAACACAGCCTTGTCTGCCTCACACCCCACAGATGCAGACACCCATGGCACCCACTGCACCACCTGTGAAGTGCACAAAAAAGCACAGCCACCAACGCACACCCAGAGCGCACACACCACTGTAGGTATTACCTTCAGGAGCCCACACACGTGCGTGTGCACATGCCCACACATGCTTCTCCCCAGAAGCATTCCCATGCAGAACCACCGGTTGATACAGGCATAAACTCAGCAGCAAGTCCTGGGAACTCATCATCTCTGAGGGCGCATGTACCCTCCACCTCCACGTCACCCGTGAGTGCATGCACAGAGCTTGCCTTGTGAACGCCCAACACACCCTGTGAAGGAAGGGCACATACACCAAGCTTCCCTGGGCCTCGCTCTAAGGTTTCCATCTCTGCTGACACCTCCCGAGTCAGATGCTCCTAGAACCCCCCTGCACCAAGGACCGGGCTCTCACTGGCTGTCCGATCCCAGTCTCTTCTCTCTCCCCTGAAGCCAACCATCTCTCCATCTCCACACACGCTCGGTCCCAGCCTGATCCATCTGCCCTCACCTCACTCTCCTGTATTTTCAGTCTCTTCCTCGTTCCAGATTCCTGCTCAAAACGATCTCATTAAAAAAAAATTAAAGCCTCTGCCTTCCCACCATGTTCCCCTCTAACTCTGTCCCACCCTCTCTTCACCTTCCCAAACTTTGACACCCACCCTCTCCACCTGGTCCCCTCCCAATGACTCCACTCTGACAGCTGCACTGCTCTTACCATGGTCGCCCACGTTCTCCCGAATGGCTAAATCCCATGACACCTTTCAGTCCCCACCGTACTTTCCTTCCGGCAGCATTTGGGATTACGAGCTCTTAGAAACACTCTCTGGTAGCCCTGGCTCTTCAATAAGATAGAAACAGGAAAAAATGGACTGTCCTAGACTTATAAGAGACTTAAGGAACGAAATAACTAGATGCAATGGGCGATCCTGGATTGGACCCTGGTTTGGGAAAATCAGCTGTAAAGGACACTTTGGCGACTATCAGAGAATCTGAATATGGACTGGAAACTCGATGAGATTAAAATGTATTAACATGGGACGGTGGAGGTCATAGTCCGAAAAAAAGCAGGATACAAAATAGTGTATTCAAGAGATCTTATTTAGGTAAAGAAAAGATGCACAAACAGAAAAAAAGCTGAAAGGATATATACTAAGGCTAAATAGAGGTGATCTCTAGGGGACAGACTATGACTCTTTTAAATAATAAAGTATCAGGAGTTTGGGGTTGGAAAATTTTCTCTACCCCCATCTTATCCTCCTGACCAGGGGGTAAAGGCACCCACTCCTTTCCCAGACAACCCCTGCCAACGAGCGCTGCCACCTCAACCCCTCTGCCTTCCCTGGGATCACTTCCTCCCTCCACTCCATCACTTCCTCCCATGCCGTCTGCCCCAAGAACATCTTTCCTCTCTCCCTCGACAGTGGTCCATTTCCCTAAGACTCTCTTCCTGTGGATTCCATCACATTCCCCTGAGTTTTCTTGTCCATCTGTAGCCACTCCTCCTTTCCACGTGGGACCCTCTTCCTCTTCTGCTCCTTTAAGCTTGGGTTCTGTCCTGGGCCTCTTCTCCTTGCCCTCTACACACTCCCTGGGGGAAATCTCATCCACCCCAGAGCCCACGGCTTCTCTTCTAGTGCTCCTTGTTTCAAAGAACCCAGGATCTGCTGCAGCCAGAAACCTGGCATTGCCCAGACCCCTCCCTATCCCTGTGCCCACACACAATCTCTCATCCAATGACCACTCTACCTCCTAACAAGCTCCTTGATCCATCAACTTCCCTCCACCAGCACCACCAGCCCCAAGGTCTTGGCCACCTCAACAAACTCACTTCCCAGCCTCTGGTCCTGGCCCCCACAATCCTTTCCCCACTCAGCAGTGAGGGACTCTCAGAAGCACAAGTCTAACATCACACCCCTGTTTAAGTCCCCTGAGGACCCTCCCAGCCTCACCTCTTCACACTTGCCCTTTCTTTTGTCCTCTGTTCTGGCCACACTCACCTATTCCTAGTCCTCTGCCTGCCCTCAAGGATCTTAGTCTAATGGAGAAGACAGACAAACTAGCCTCGCCCAGTAAGTAGAATTCAGAAGCAGCTGAAACTACTTAAGGAATAAGGCAATGCCAGAGGACCAGGCTTGTTGGTTGAGGGGAGGCCTCAAGCTCAGAACTACATCTTTCCTCCAACTCCTCTCCCATTCCAGGGCCACCACACACCTGGGGCACAGCACAGACATGGGTCAGTGGGGGGAGGCTGAGAGGAGGGGGCCCCAGCTGGCCCTTCTCCCAGGTGACTGCCATTCCTCCTCAGTGCAGGGCTTCCAACTGGTGGCTGGGGGTCTGTACTGACGCCTCCCTGCTTTGGGAGGTCTTGGCTGAGGAGGGCAGGGTCAGGCCAGCGGCCAAAGCTGTGAAAGGGACTTCCCAGATATAACCAGGCCCTCTCAAGGCTCTCTCCAATAACCACAGCCTCTACATACAACTCTTGGTGCCTCCTGAGATGAAGCAAGGAAACCTCAGTCCTGAATCTCTCTTCCAAGAGGCCCTTCTACTCTGGAAATGTGAAGGCGCCATGGTCAGCCCTAAGACAGAAACTCACCTGGTCAGAAAAGGAGAAAGCCCCAGGAGTTCAGACTATGCCCAGCACACCCGGCCCAGGTTCCTGCTGCCCAGAGAGGCAGCACTAGCCAACAGAGACTTGAGGTCTGGGCTGACTCCGCAGCTGGGAGCACATCTGGGATGGGCTGTCCACTGTGGGGCTTGGGGAGGAAGGAAGGGGGAGCAGGTCAGGGGGCTGAAGGGGACAGACCAGGCCACAGAGCTGGCTGCAAAGGGTGGATAATCCTGCCCAAGTCCCCATGGGCCCAGCGTCTTCCTCACAGGCTATTCTTGGTGCCATTCCCAGGCCTGCCTGGGCTGACTGGTGGTCAGCCTCCACTGCAGCCCGGAGATGAGGGCAGCCAAAGCTGGGAGAGCCCCACAGAGCGGCCCCAGCGCACTGGGCGTCCGCACACCTGCAGTACTCACCCTTTTGTGGTAGATGGCGCTGTATTTGGCCAGGTTCTTGTCTGTGCAGCCACCCCAGCCCAAGAGAATCACCAAAGGCTGTCGAGTCCCCGCCTCCTTCCCGCCTTGGTTGGGGCTGTTCTCTGAAACACAAGCAGGGTGAGACTGTCATCCCTGGAGTTAGGGTTCGGGGTGGGGGTGACTGGCCAATCCAGAGCCAAGGCTGCTGGCAGGGGAGCGCCAGGTGCCAGGCCCAGGCATCCTGCCGGTCCCTGTGCCTCAGGTTCCCAGGGGGTTCCTTCCTCTGTCCTTCACTTCAACTGGCTTTTAGGCTTCTCAGGAGGCACTGCAGGGTAACTGGAAAAACCCACCTGAGGGCCCCTTTCTTTAGTGACTCAAAGACATAGCCCAGGTGAGAAAAGTGAATAAATACTTCTGCCATGCAATTTCACCTTCTAATCCAGGGATCTGCAAACTACAAGCCATGGGCCAAATTCGACCCATGATCTGTTTTCATATGACCTTCAAACTAAAACTAATAATGTTTTTTACATTTTAAAATGGTTTTTTAAAAAATCAAAAGAAGATTTTGTGATGTGAAAATCATATGAAATTTAAATTTCAGTGTCCACAAATAAAGTTTTATTGAAACACAGCCCAGCTCATTCATTTACATAACGTCTACGGCTGCTTTCAAGCTAAACAGCAGAGTTGAGTAGCTGCAACAGAGACCACGCAGTTCACAAAGCCTAAGATACCGCCCTTTACAGAAAAAGTTTGCCAGTTGCTGTCCTAATTCCATGAGCAGATGGAAGAAGAGGGCTTTAAAAGGAGAAATGGGGGACTTCCCTGGTGACGCAGTGGTTAAGAATCCGCCTGCCAATGCAGGGGACACGGGTTCGAGCCCTGATCCGGGAAGATCCCACATGCCACGGAGCAACTAAGCCCGTGCGCCACAACTACTGAGCCTACACTCTAGAGCCCGCGTGCCACAACTACTGAAGCCCGCGTGCCTAGAGCCCGTGCTCCGCAACAAGAGAAGCCACCGCAATGAGAAGCCCACGCACCGCCACAGAGTAGCCCCCATTCGCCGCAACTAGAGAAAGCCCGCGCACAGCAACGAAGACCCAGCGCAGCCAAAAATAAATAAATAAAATAATTATTTTTTTAAAAAAAAAGAAATGGATAGGGCAGTATAAGCAGGGAAGTGAAGCAGACAGACTCTGGCGGCCACTACCAAACCACCCACCCTGTCCTGACAGAGAAGAATAACAGCCGGTATTTACTGAGATTTAACCCTCACAACAACAATACGAGTAATATTATTACAGATGAGGAAACTGAGGCACAGAGTGGTTAAGTTACTTGCCTAAGGTCACACAGGAAGTGTAGAGCTGGGAATCTGGTCCCTGCTCCCCACCCTAGCTAAGTCACTTGAGACCTTCTGTGCCACCAGCCCCGTCCACAACTAGAAGCTCATCTCCTTCGGTGACGTGCCAAGGCACAAGCCACCTGCCTCCTCCATGGCTGCTTCTGAAGGCTTTCCTGCAACCTTGTCGGTCAGACCTCATCTCATTTCCCCTGCCAAGTGAGTACCCACCCTCCTTGGGGCGACTTCTGTGCACGGACTGTCTGTTGCTAGTTATCTGCCCTTCTGAAAGGACCGGGGTGTACCCTTCCAAGGATCAGGCCACTTGGCTATGCTCAGCTGCCACCCTAAGATTTATGGATGCTGGTGGTGACCTGGCAACAGTAAATTTCAAGGCTAGTTAAGAGGATGGTAAATATAAATCACTAACCTTTGGACAAAAGGAAGACAACAATTTCCTGTGGAAATTAATGTGATTGAAAAGTTCAGTGTTCCTGCTCTCCAGCAGTGGCAACCCGGCCTTTGGAGATTAACTGCCTGCACCCATGGGGATGCCAGACTGAGTTGCAACTCAGCCTGGACCAGGAGCTCCCAGCACCTCAGTCCCTGGCTGACCCCTGCCAGCCGTCCCAGGCTCCCCTGACACTGGCTTCAGCCTCTGATAAGAGAGATGGCCCCACAGCTCTAACCAGGTCACTCTAAATATTCTCACCACCTTTCTTGGCCTAGTGGCCTCCTGTCCTTGGCCAGGGCAGCTCTTCGCCTGCACTGGCCTTTCTGGTGGAGAGGCTCTATCTGGGCCTCACTGGGGCCCCGGCCCAACCTTGCTGGCAATGACTACCCGTAAAGCTCAGGCTGCAGCAGCCTCATGCGTGATAATCGACAGCTACAGTTTGGATCTGCCTTTGACCCTCTGAGGTCCAGCAGCTGGATTTCTGAGACTTGCTCCAGGGAGGCTCCCTAACCTCTGTGCAGCTGTCTGAGTATGGGCTCCCCTCGCCCAGCCTATGGGGCTCCCCTCCCGGTACCACCACCAAGACACCAGCAAAGGGTTTGGGGGTTTATCTCAAAAAGAGAGAAGGCAGCCAGGGGCGGTCACATCCCCTGGTGGCCGCCCTTACCAGCAGTGGTGGGGCATTCCCAGTCCGGGAAGGTTCAGACACTTCTGCCGGGCCTCTGAGCTGCCCCTCACCCCACAGCTGGGCTCTATAACTCCACTTTGCTCCACTGCAGGTTTTGCCGGCACCCTTGGCTTCACCAACTCAGGCAGAAATGACTCTTCACCAGACACACATCTCCACGAAGAAACTCAGAATACGGACACCCTGGACACACTGCCTCTTCCCAGAGCCCAAGCTTTCCATAACATTCCTAAAAGGAGGGAATTTGTCCTCCTACTCCAGCCAGGCATTTGAGGCCGCCCCCCTGATCCACAAGGTGCTCCTCCTACCCACAGGCATCTCCCACTCCCCAGACACAGTCTCTTCCCAGGGCCCCCTCTCCATGCCCATTCCTAACTCAGAGCCTTTGTCATGACCTCCTCCCACTGGAGCCACGCTGCCCATTCTGATTCTAGACATGGAGCACTATAGACCAGAAAAGTCCAGGATGCTCCGGGAACATGGCTGAGAGAGTGATCGTGAAGGGCCTCCCACAGGAAGACACGCTTGCTGTGCTGGCCTTGACGGACCGTAGGAGCATGCCAGGTGGAGAAAGGGCATGAGCAGGGGCAGGGGACGATGGAGATGTTACAGTTGCTCTGGGGCACAGCAAGCAGTCCTAGGAGGCTAGAAGCCTGGAAGAGGGAGCAGCAGTGGGCAGGAGAGCTGCCAAGAGTGGGACAGGGGCCCCATCCTGCAAGGCCCCCAAGCCATGCTTAGGAGTCAGGATTTTATCCGGAGCAGTGGAGAGCGAATGAAGATTCTGGAACTGGGGGAGTGGCATGATCCAGTCTGTATTGATTGATGACTCGCACAATTACTCGTATAATGTCTGTCTCCCCTCAGCCAGTAGGCTCTGTGAGGGCAGGAACTGGGTTTGTTGCATTCAGCGCCACATTCCCGGCGCCCAGCACTGTAGCTGGCCCATCTAGGCACTCAGCAGAAACACGCTGAATGAATGAACACGTGCCTGCAAACTGAAGGATAGATCCAAGGAGAAAGAGCTGGCATTCTTCTTGTTACCCATTGCCCTTTCCAGAGTAATAAAAGTAACAGCTATGGCTATTGTTATTTATTGCCTTATCCGGACCATGACTCCTCCATTCTCTGTAAAAGCCCCTGCTCCTTTTATGCTCCTTCCACGGGTCAGCCCCCTCACCCCTTCCCACTGCTGACATCTCCTGGCCTCTGGCCACTGCCCCTCAGGCACTGAAGTCTCGGGCACTGGCTCTGTCTCCCACTTCTACACCAGGACTTACAACAGCCCTGCACAGGCAATCAAACCCACCTTGGTCCTAAACCACCCCAAACCTCTCTGAATTCCACATCTCCTTTAGCTCCTACCTCCCCCTCTTTCCCATCACCAAGAAAAACAATAACAGCAAAAAGAGAACTGTGTCAGGCACTATTCGAAGCACTTTATATATCAACTCATTTAATCCTCACAACAATCGTACGAACAAGGTACTGTTATTATTCTCATTTTACTGATTAAAAACTAAGCCACAGAGATAGTAAATAATTGTTCAAGGTTACACAATTAATAAGCAGTGAAGCTGGAATCCAAACCCAGGTGGTCTGACTCAGAGACCAGCTCATCACCACTACCCCAGGAGGCCCCCTGGGTAAAAAAAAAAACAAGTCTTAACCAAATCTCTTTCCACTCAGCTCCAAACCCGTACACATGGCTGCCTCTGTATATCAACAGATCCAACACCAACCTCTTCCACCTGCTCCTCCTCAGGGACTGGCCATCGCAGTCAGAACCTCAACATACGCTGCCTCATTTGCTCCCTCGACCACCCTAGGAGTTAGCTACTATTGCTATCCCCATTTTACAGATAAGAAAACTAAAACACAGAGAGGGTAAGTCTTTTTCCCAAAAAACACACAGCCAGGAAGTGGCACAGCCAGCAACCATCTCTGGACCACCATGCCACACTACCCCCTGCCTCCAGGACCTCGCACATGTTCCTCACTCCCCAGCCCTCGAGGCTGATGTTCCATGTTATGCTTTGCTAATGCCCACGCCACCTGCTGAGTCAGCTCACTGTTGACATCCAAGAAGCCCCCCCTTGATGCCCTCCCCAGCCCCTTCATCACTAGACTGGGTTAGATGCCCCTCCTCTGTATTGTCACAGCACCACCATCACCATGCCACTGTGCTTATCCACTGCACTGAAAGGGCCTGTTAAGAATAGGTCGTGTTACTACTGTAACACGCAAGGCAAGAGTTGGCAAATGCCTGAACCAGAGCAGTGGGGGACAGGTAGGAAGGGGGAAGGAAATGATAGGGAGAAGAGAATCACAACAATTTTGGAACATGTATTAAAAGCCTCAAAAAACATGTACTCTTTGACTTAGTAACTCTACTTCTATGAAAGAAAAATATTTAATCATACGGAAATAGTCTGTAATACATTAAGCAGATCATAGACATAAATGTTAAGAGCTAAAACTATAAAACTCTTAGAAGAAAATGTAAGAGTAAATCTTTGTGACCTTGGATTAGGGAATGGTTTCTTAGGACTAAAAGTACAAGGAATAAAAGAAAAAATAGACTTCATCAGAATTGAAAACTTTTGAACATCAAAGGACACCATCCAAAAGTGAAGAAACCAGACTTCCCTGGTAGCGCAGTGATTAAGAATCCACCTGCCAATGCAGGGGACACAGGTTCGAGCCCTGGTATGGGAAGATCCCACGTGCCGCGGAGCAACTAAGCCCGTGCACCACAATTACTAAGCCTGCTCTCTAGAGCCCGCGTGCCACAACTACTGAAGCCCACGCACCTAGAGCCCATGCTCTGCAACAAGAGAAGCCACCGCAATGAGAAGCCCATGCACCCCAATGAAGAGTAGCCTCCACTCACCACAACTAGAGAAAGCCCACGTGCAGCAACAAAGACCCAATGCAGCCAAAATAAATAAATAAAAATTTTTTTTTAATGAAGAAACCCACGGAATGGGAGATAATTTTTGCAAATCATATATCTGATAAGGGGTTTGTATCCAGGATACATAAAAAAAACTCTCACAATTCAAAAATAAAAAGACAAATAACCCAACTTTAAAATGGGCAAAGGATTTGAAGACATTTCTCCAAATAAGATGTACAAATGACCAATAAGAACATGAAAAGGTGCTCAACATCACAGTCATTAGGGAAATGAAAATCAAAACCACGAGACAGCACATTATACTCACTAGGATGGCTATAATAAAAAGTCAGATAATACAAAGTGCTGATGAGGATATGGAGCATTCAGAACCCTCATACACTGCTGGTGAGAATGCAAAAAGGTGCATCTACTTTAGAAAGCAGTTTGGTAGTTCCTCAAAAAAAATTAAGCATTGAGTTTCCATATGACCCAGCACTTCCACTCCTAGGAATATACCCAAGAGAACTGAAAACATATGTCCACACAAAAACCTGTACACGAAAGTTCACTGCAGCATTATTCACAATAGCCAAAAAGTAGAAACAATCCAAATGCCTATCACCTGTAAATGGATGCATAAAATGTGTATATCCATTCAATGGAATATTATTTGGTCATAAAAAGGAATGAAGCACTGCTACAACATGGATGAACCTTGAAAACATATGCTAAGTTAAAGGAGTCAGACACAAAGACCATATATTGCATGATTCCATTTATATGAAATGTCCAGAATAGGCAAATCCACACGGTAGAAAAGTAGATTAGTGGCTGCCAGGAGCTGGAGGGATGGGGAAATGGGGAGACACTGCTAATGGTTCAGGGCTTCTTTTGGAGGTGATGAAAATGCTCTGAAATTAGATAGTGGTGACAGTTGCACAATTTTGTAAATATACTAAAAACCAATGAATTGCACATTTTAAAAGGGTGAATTTTATGGTACGTGAATTGTATCTCAATAATGTTATTATTTTAAGAATTAACAGTAACACATTAAGCGAAAAAGCAAGTTGCAAAGTATGTACAACAGAATAGCTATATACATACATACACACATACCTACACATACTTATGCATAGAAAAAATACATCAAATATTAATAGCAATTATTTTGGGGATCAGAGGCAATTTCTTTTTCATGATATTTTTTTCTACTCACTTTCTAAAATCCATATGTATCACTTTTGCAATGAGAGTTAAAATATTATTTTTTTAAAAAGAGTGGGGGGAGATGTCCTGCCGAGTCAACAGCACTTGAGAAGTCAAAGAGATCACGGATATCCAGAAGCCCCTTGGCGAGGCAGAAGTATTCTTTTCAACACTGGCACTTCTTGAGTACCCCACAAAACAATTTAATCCTACGGGCTCTCTGTCCTCTGCACTTTTCTCAACAAACAACACTGACACCAATAATACAAGAATTACAGATACATACTATATTATACAACAGTTCAAGTCATAAAACTAAAGCATAAATTGGATTGCGTATATCCCAGGGGCATATGGGGAAGACAAAGGAAAGGGCTGACCAGGCATAAGAATCTGTGGAACAATATGTGCTTTTCTTCTGCAAGCCAGAACGAAAATACAAAGAACCTATGTTTTCTTCTTAAAATACAAGGAATAAAAGGATCCTCAATTTCCTCTACTCCCAAGAAATACTTTCTAGAGTCTCACAGTTCCTATATTTAAACCAAATTACTTCATTTTAAATTTACTTTTTTTTTTGAAGTAACAGCATAGGAGAGTAGCATGGTATCTAGGAGTGCATACTGTATAAAACCATACCTGGGTTCAAATCTCTGGTTCCGCCAGCAATAACTATGAAACAGACCTTGAGCTAGTTCTCTAAGCTTCAATTTCCTTATCTGTGAAATGGGGATAATAATACATAGGACTGAATAAGATAGTTACTACTGAGGGCTTAGCATGTTACCCTGGCACAAAGAAAGAGTTCAATGAATTGAAGTTATTATTACTTCATGAGGAATGCATGCTCACTGTAGAAAAAGCAGAAAATGAATATCTCATAAAATTGGAACCATACTGCTTTTGTAATCTGCTTTCTTCAATTTAGCAATATATTGTGACCATCTCTCCCTGCCGGTTTATATATCTCTACACCATTCTTTTTAGTGGCTGCAGAGCAGCTATAGAATATTTCATAATTTATGGTGACCAAGCTCCCATTATTGGACATGATGTTGTTTCCAATCTTTTGCTGTTATAAAAATACCTTAATGGACACCTCTTTCTTCCTGCATGTCCTTAATTGTTTCCTAGAAATGGAACTGTATTCAGGAAGTACTTCCTGATGGCAACTGAAATCTGCATGCACAGGCTTTGGAGTGAGGCTCCCAAGTTGGACTCTGGGATAATTTGGGGCAAGATACTTCAACTCCCCTGAGCTTCTGTTCCTCATCTGTAAGACGGGATAAGAGTACTCCCTAATTCACAAGGTGGTCGTGAGAAGTAATAAAATCATAAGAGGGGTTCCTGGCAGGCCTGGCATGTGAGCCAGGCATGGTCAACAATGTAAGTGCAACAGAAACCACAGAGACCTCAGGCAAAGGAGGCCAGCAAAGGGTCCTTCAGGTCTGGAGCTCAGATCCAGGGCCTAGCACGGTGCCTGGTATAAAGCAGACAAATTAGGAAGGGTTCTTATTAATGCATGAAAGAAAAGATACCGTGATTTAAAAAATAAACAAAACTCCCCTGTTTTAAAAAGAAAAGCACCTACGGGGTCCCCACAGGCAAGACAAGGGTCTAGTCCCAACCCTGCACGCGGGCCTTTGAGGCCTCTCTGGTATGACAGCTCTTGAGATTTTCTCTCCGGCTCCTGAAAGCACCTGGCGGCCTGCCGCCAGGGCCCTGCTCTCTCGGGCCACTCTCAGTCCCCCCAGCGCCCCTAGTTCTGCACTTCCTGCTGCTCCCAATCTACCTGTCAGCCCTCCCGCAGCTCCAGGTCCAGCTTGGGCCACTCTACTCCAGGAAGGCAGCCGACCCCTGGGGCCCACCATGGTGGTCTGGACTGTGGTCCACCCCAGACTGTTTCCCCGGTGCCAGGGAAAACTTCCTGGGGGTCAAGACAAGGTCTACATTTCTTTCACCCCGGCAGGCACTCAGCAGAAGAACAGACTGACAATTAAGCCTGGGCCTACAATAAACCTATCACTTCCCTTCTCTGTGAGCCCCCCCGCCCCAGAAGGCTTTCTTTGTACTCTAAGAGTAAGCCCCTTGTCCCAGCCTCATTAATTCTGTGAATCAATTATTTCTAAAAAATGTTTACTGAACATGAAAGCAACAGGGTGCCTTTAAGAAGGCCTGCTGGTCTGCCAGTGAGCCACAGTGGGGCCCCAGGGCAGGACTTGGCTGACCATTCTCTGGCTGGGAGGAGGGGCAGCACAGCCCTGGCCTGGGATGGCAGAGCAACTTGGGCGGGGCCCAAGTGCTGCCCTCCCTTCAGCTCATTTGGCACTTCATCCTTGCCAGGGTCTGGCAACACTGAGCAAAACCCTCCAACAACACGACAGGGATCTCTGCTGTGGGAGCCCTGAGAACAGAACCTTCCCTAAGGAAATAAGATGAGAATACCCGATTCTCACTTAGGAGGGTGAGGGGATCACTGGTCAAAGAGGAGTGGGTGGGATGGGGGGAAATGCTAGGTCAAGGGATCAGCTTCAGCAAAGGACCAGGCAAGGGCTTCCCTGGTGGCGCAGTGGTTGAGAGTCCTCCTGCCGATGCAGGGCACATGGGTTCGTGCCCCGGTCCGGGATGATCCCACGTGCCGCGGAGCGGCTGGGCCCGTGAGCCATGGCTGCTGAGCCTGCGCGTCCGGAGCCTGTGCTCCACAACGGGAGAGGCCACAACAGTGAGAGGCCCCGTACTGCAAAAAAAAAAAAAAAAAAAAAGGACCAGGCAGACGACCCTCGTTCGGCCCAGAGAGCCACAGATACTTGCTGGTGGGAATCCCAGCAGAAGGACCCTGGGCTCTGAATGACCCCAGATCTGTAGCTGCCTTCCAGCTAACTGATGTGCCAGCAGAAGCTGCTCGCCTCTCTATCAACTCACAGCAGTGCTGGGCTCTGTGGCTCTGATGCTCAATTATGGGGGAAAAGCAATTCCAGAAACCGAATATGACTGTCCTACATACTTCTCCACCATTAAACAGTAATTGCAAAAGAGAGACAATCTCTGGACCCCCAAAGATTGTGAAGCCCTGTCAGCCTGGAGGGGAGCTCTCTGCAGACAGGAAGAAAACAGATTCAGGGGATCACAGTGCTGTCACTTCCTTCTGAGGCCCATACAGCCTTGAGTTCAGCTCTGGGCTATGCACTTTGAGAGAGAAAGGAATGAGAAACCAAAGCCAGTGCAGAGGAGCAATCAGAAGGAGGAGGCTATTAGAACCACACCAGAGGAGGAACAACTGAAGGCCCTGCAGGTATTTCTCTTGGAGAAGAGAGATGAGCTGTCCTCTTGAAAAGAGAGGAAGAGAGACTACCTTGGTCTGTGTTGCAACCACCACGACCTCCTAGCCCTGCAGTTACCATGTCTTTGTGAAACCACCTGCTTCTAAGCCCTCAGCCCTCCCCAGAACCACAGCTCCTTGAAGGAGCCTGTGTGTGAGTCACTTCTGAGGCACCAGCAACTAACCCATGGCCAGGACACAGCAAATGCTGAACTGAAAGCAGAAATGACAGGAAGGCCTACTGTGGCTCAAGAAAGGGAAGTGCTTTCTAACAATCCCAGTTGCCTCCAACAGGCCAGGATATTTGGGAGGAAGCATCCTGTCAGGGAAGGGTCTGGTGGCAACAGCATGCTCTCATGCCAGGAGAAGGATGCAGGACAAAGTGGCCCCCTGAGATTTCTTCCAATTCTAGGACCCAGCCCCCTGCAGCAGGGATGGGAGCCACAAGGGGAGGAAATATACCAACGGAGCACCTGCTCCATGCCAGGCACACACATCCAGTCACTACCTTGTTAACCCTCACAACAGGGAATCTGAGGCTCAGAGAGTTTCAATAACTTGCCAAAGCCATAGAACAGCAGGAGGTAGAACTGAAATGCAAACCAAGACCGCCAGGTTTCCCACGTGGGATGAAGGAGAACTGCCCTCCTGGCCATGAAGAAGGCAGCTCCAGCTCTTTGTAGCTGAAGGTTCTCCAAGGGCAAGATTATTAACTGGCTTTATCTCCCACTGATGCCAAAACTTTTCAAAAGCATTTTTACATCTATAAGCCTACGAGCCCTCGGCCGACAGAGGGCTCTAGGGAAAAACAGCTGGTCTGGAGCCATCTGTTCTGGGGGAGCCTAGGGGTTGCACTCCCCTCCTAGACCCCACCCAAGGAACACAAGATGCTATGGGAGGGGTCTGGGAAGGCTCTCCTGAAAGAGGTAACATCTGAGCGAAGCCTTAAATGATGAACTAGGCAAGCGAGGGGGCAGTGTGGGGCAGCAGAGGGAAAGGGCATTCCAGACAGAGGAAATGGAGGGAGCACAGGCAGAGAAGCAAGAAGTGTGTGGAGAATCACAAGCAGTTTGGGGTTGCTAGAACATAAAACTCAAATTGAACAGTGGAAGGACACAGTGATCAAAGAGGTAAAGCAAGGTCTGCTAAATTATGGAGGACTTTGAATACCATGCTAAGGAATCTGGATTTGATTTATCCTGAGGGCAATAAGGAGCCACTGAAGGGTTTTATGTAGAACAGTGATAAGATCAAAGCTTTGCACTGGGAAGATGGTTGTGGTAGCAATAGAAGAGGCTGAGCTGCAGCTGGAGGTGTGAAGATGATGTGGAGTAACGCAGGCAAGACATGCAGCTCAGGCCGGGGTGTATGTCAAGGCTCCTCTACCATGATTCCCAATCAGGGCCAAACTTTCCATTCTCTGGGCCCCCAATCCGACTCACACTGCCAGGGATCCAGACCCGCTCTACAGGCTACTAATTTTGTGGAGCCTCCCACACATCTTTCTGTAATGATGTGACTGTAGAGAGGAAAACAAAGCTAATCATTAAGCTCACTCTGTGCCAAGCATTATGCTGGGTCCTTTACACAAATAATCTCAGTTGTGCAACCAACAACCCTAGGAGGGGGGTTACTATTGGTACCCGAGCTGTGCATATGAGGAAACCGAAGTTCAGAGCTGGAAGCCTGCCAAGGGTCATCCAGCTACTAAAGGGAGGAGTCAGGATTTGAGCAGACTGCTATTTCATGGCAGAGACGGCTCTGTAACCACTGCCAAGGAGAGTGCAGAGGAGGGAGGGATGAAGGTTCTGTGTCCTGGGCTTTTGCATGGACCCCAAGGAAAATAGTGGATGAAATATAATGGATGGGACCCCTAACCACAACTGCCGAAGAAAGGCTAGCAGTGGGAAGCCCAACCCCAAACAAAGGAATCAGGAGGGCCTTCAGCTACCAGGAGAGAAGCGAAGGTACGGGCCTGGGAACTCCGACTAAAGAGACTGAAAGAAGGGCCCCAACATTCGGGGTTAGGGGTCGGGTAGACGCCGGGAAGGGGCGGGGCTCGGACACCAAGAGCACTCTGGGGGAGGAGCTTACTAGGGGGCGGGGCTCTCTGGACCCGACCAAGTCTAGGACCTGCGGTGAGGGGGACCCCCCCCGTGAGGGGGTGGGCCGCGAGAGGACAGGGCCGCAAGAGGGGCGGGGCCACAGCTGCGCTTGACACCCACAGACTCCTTAGGTCACCTCCCCACGACTGGACCCAACCCTTGTTCCATACCCTGGCTCCGGCAGGGCTGATCCGGGATCTCGATGGTGTAGTCCAGCTGGGCCGAGGCCATGATGAAGGCGCCGGCCCTCAGCTCGGGCCTCCGGCCGGAACTCTCGCTCACGTTCCCGCACCTCACCCGGGGGCCTCCTGGGCACCGCCCAATCACCACCCACCTCCCTCGACGCTACCCAATCCCTGAGCCGCGCTCTCTGACCTCCCGCCTTAGCAACCACCGAGTCTCTCTCGGGGACTCTCGCAGCACACTGCTAGCTCGTCCCTAGCAACCATGCCCCGCCCCGCTCTATCCCTGGCCCTCAGCCACTGGCTGACTCGCTTGATCTGGATCAGGTATTGGCCAGCCAAGACGCCGGTCAGGAAGAGTCCCCACCCTCCTGTGTAGGTAAGAGGGTCAGCGGGAGAGTTGCTGTGTTCTGGGGTTGGGGAGGGTCTTCCTTCCTAACCGTGTGTTATCGTACCGGGTGGACAGCAGTGCCCTTTGACTTACATCATCTAGCTATTTCTGCTATCCTCTACCAGCCGCAGCTCCGAGGGCTGGAGGTAGAAAACCGTACAAAACGGCCACAGGAATGCGTGCCAGCCCATCCTCCACCCAGCTGGTTGAGGAATATTACGACTGGTGAGGTGGGTAGGATGCAAAGGAGGTGCTATTTTCTAGCGAATACTTTAGAGAATGCCCTGTTCGTGTGGGACATAAAGGGGCTGGGGGTACAGTTTTCTTAAATTTATCCGCGCGCTTAAAAATATTTACTGACCACCTGTTAGATAGGTGGACTCTAGTGAGGATTAAGTTTTTGGCTCTGACTTCCATAAATCTTAAAAGGAGAGGGAGAGAAATCATGCATGAGCCAACTGCAATACTGTGCAAGGGGTAAGTACTACAAGAAGAGTAGGCCCTAAGGATTTTAGGAGCTCAGAATTAGAAGGGGCATTTATGGCAGTGCTGATGGCTCTTGAGCTGGGCTTTGAAAGACTTGTGGAGATATGAGACCTTACAGGGCTCAAAGAGAGGAAAGTGAGGGCTTCCCTGGTGGTGCAGTGCTTAAGAATCCGCCTGCCAATGCAGGGGACACGGGTTCAAGCCCTGGTCGGGGAAGATCCCACATGCCGCAGAGCAACAAAGCCCATGAGCCACAACTACTGAGCCTGCGCTCTAGAGCTCGTGAGCCACAACTATTGAAGCCCGCGTGCCTAGAGCCTGTGCTCCACAACAAGAGAAGCCACCCAATGAGAAGCCCACGCACTGCAACGAAGAGTAACCCCCGCTCGCCGCAACTAGAGAAAGCCCGCGTGCAGCAACAAAGACCCAACGCAGGCAAAAATAAATAAATTTATTTATAAAAAGAGAGGAAAGTGAGGGGTTGGTGCCAGGAATTATGAGCATTTCCTGGCCAGAGGAGAGACTAATGGGAGAGCAACCTTGGAGGAACAGGTAGGCCCAGATTCTGGAGGGTCTTTGATACCACTCTCAACTCTGAACTTACGGGTAGATCTTACTGATGGAAAAAATTTCCAATGCATTTTACACCAATGAGCACAAGAGCTTAGACTTTATCCTAAGGACAATGGGGAGGCTGCAGGGCTTTAAGTGGAAGAGTAACAGTCAGATTTGTGTTTTAGAAAGATCAATGAAGAGAATGGATTGGGGATTGGGAGAAGGAGGGAGACCAGTTTTGGAAGTTGTTCTAGTAATGGGGAAGGATTATGGTGGCCTGAAACACGGAGAGGTAACAGGATTGAAGAAAAGGGGATGGATTCCTTAGACAAGTTTAAAAGAACTGGACTTGGTAACTGGTTGGACATGGAGTAAGTAGGAAAAATGAAGAATGACTTCTAAATTCCTGCCTTGGGCAAACAGAAAGGAGAGTTCTTAGGAGAGGGTCAGTTCTGGGCATGGTGAGTTTGAGGTGCCAGTGGGACATCCAAGTGGAGGTGTCCAAGAGGCAGTTGAGTATGCCTAACTGGAGTTTGCAAGATAAGTCTAAACTGGAAATTAAAATGTGTAGTCTGTCGTGCCTTATATGGCAGCCACACGAGTGGATTGATTTGTTGGGCTTGCTCAGGGAGTATGTGTAGAGTAAGAAGAGAAGAGGGCCTAGCACAGAGCCCTGAGAAGCACCTACATTTGAGGTTCTGCAAAGGTAATTGAGATGAAGTGTCCACAGTGGTTAATTAATCAGTAGTAGAACATGGTTTCCCAGAAACCAGGGGAGGAAAGTGTTGAAGGCTGATGACTAATCAAGTAAAATAAGGTCTAAAAAAAATCCACTGGTTTTAGAAACAAGGAAGTGGTTGTAAAGGCAGTTTCAGTGGAGTGGTGGGAGCTGAGGTCGAATTACAGTGAGTTGAGAAGTGGGTGGGAAGGTGAGGAAGTGAAGACTACACTTTTAAGAAGTTTGGCTCTTTAAGAGGTAAAAAGAGAGAAGAAAATAGCTGGAAGGAGAGGCAGATTTTATTCAGATGGGAGAAATGCTGTTGGCATGGATCCAGCAAAGAGAAAAAGATAATATTATAGGGAAAAAGAGGTAACAGAGAGTGGCGCCCCCAGAAAAAGAATAAGATCGGGCAGCAGTACCCAACCTTTTTGGCATCAGGGACTGGTTTGGTGGAAGACAATTTTTCCACGGATGGGGCAGAGGAGGGGATGGTTCAGGCGGTAAGGCGAGCGATGGGGAGCGGCAGATGAAGATTCGCTCCCTTGCCCGCCGCTCACCTCCTGCTCTGCGGCCCGGTTCCTAACAGGCCACGGACTGCTACCCGTCCGCGGCCCGGGGGTTGGGGACTCCTGAGTAGGGGATCCAAAACAGTGGAGAAGTTCACTTAGAGGGACATTTGCCTGGTGACAGAAAGGAGGCATGCGAGATTAGTACATTAGTAGATTTGGTGGCAGGAACTTGAGAGAATTCTTGTATGGTGGTTCTTATTTTTTCTGTGGAATAGGGACATGGTATCAGCCAGGGAGAAAGGGACTGGAGATGATTTGCAGGATTTGAGACCAGCAGAGAAGGATTGAAATAGCTGCAGTGGAGAATGGGAGCAAGATGACTGAGGTAGCATACAGCTTTCTGGGCAGTTAGAGCCCTACTGAGGTTGGTGACCATTATTTTGTAGCAGCAGCAGTCTGCATGGTTGTGTGCTATGTATTTTTCCCCCAACAATATTCAGCCATCTACTTGGTGGCTGCAGAGAGGTGAATTGAGTTGATCCAGGTTTGAATTTTATCAGGTGGATGAAATGGAAGGACAAAGGACAAGGAAGTTGAGGATCCTGGCAAAAGAGTGGTTGAGATGGTGGATCTTAGACCCTAAACTGCATAGGAGAGAGTAAAAGTGTTATGGGCTGGAGGTCCCAATGAAGTCAGAGAACCCATATCTTGGAAACAGTTGAATGAGAGAGTTATGATGAGAAAGTGGACTAATGAAGTTTGAGTAGTTTCAAGTGATGACAGGGTCCAGGGTATGGCCATGGTAGCAGGTGGCCAAAGTGGAATACAGAAGACAGCCAAGATGTTCATATGGCCACTGAAATCCCCCCAGATGATGGCAGGACTTGAGGAAGGAAAAGGGAAGAGGATGCTTGTGAACCAGGTACCAGTAAAGCAGGTTGTTCTGGAGTCTGTAGATGACAGCAAGAGGAGGGGCAAAGGTCAATACAGCTGAATGGCATGATCCTAAAGTAGCAAGGGTTTTTACAAAGAGCAGGTAGAATAGGAACTGAATTGGACTTTGGTGGGGAGACATTAGCCCCTCTCCCAGTCCTGAGATCCCTTGGGTTTAAGAGTATAAGCAGCCTCCTCCAGGATCGGCTATGCAGAAGTGGCGCCCTGAGGAAGAGCCAGCTTCCGGGGCAGGCTGGAGGTGGGCAGAACGAGTGTGGAGCCGCTAAGTGTGGAGGAGACTTTGCTGATCAGAAACAAAAGTTTTCCAGGGAAGAGTAAGAGGGTTGGGAAGGGAAGGAAGGACAGGAAATCAGGTCAAGGAAGATGAAGCATAGAGCAATGAAGGGGTGAGGAGAACTTGGGCAGAGAGACTCTGGTTGACCTAGAGAGTTACATTTTGTGGGGAGGGCGTGAAGCCAGGCCTGTGGAGTGGAGCTGGGGGCAGAAGTTAGTCTGGGGAGAGGAAAAGGGGGTCCATGGGTAGAGAATGAGGGTAGGTCTGGGAAGCTGGTGACAGCAGTAGGTTTTGCAGGAAGGAGATGGGGAAAATGGTCTATGGAAACAGAATGGAGGGAATGGTGGCTGGCTGTGGGGAAGAGATGGGGCAGATGGAGTCTGTGAAGTGGGTATGAGTGGGGAGCAGAAGGAAGGGTGTCTATGAGAAGAAAGTGACAAATTGTGTTGCATTTGGCCCTGAGGTGGAAGTAAAGGCCAGGACACCCTCTTTGGCTGGGCCTGAAGTTGAAAGGAGAATGTTTCTGTCTCTGTCTCCATCTCTTCTCTCTCTCTCTGAATGAGGAGCTGAGAGTGAAGAGTCGGGTTGGGAGAAGGCCTCTGTCCCATTGTGCAGGTGGAACCCGCAGGAACAGGAGACAGTGACTGCCTTATCTCCGAGGCCATGTGGGGACAAGGAGCCAGGCTGGCAGCCCATGCCCTGGAGGCTTCCTGCTTTTAGAAATGTGTCTTTTGATTTAGGAGGGAAAAAGCCCTCTGAGAAATTTTATTTAGAAGCGAAACCTAGTGACCTTTTGATTTTTAATACCTCTTCTCACTTGTTGCTAAGGACCTTTAGCTTAGTACAAGAGCTGAGGGTTTTGAGATTTCTGTGATTTTCGTTTCCTGGCGCAAAGGAGAACCATTTGGCTACTATAGAAATGATTTATGAATGAGTCCAGATTTATTAATCACCTCTGAAGATGGAGAGGAAATTAAAAACAAAGAGTCCACTCTGGGCTGAAGACAAAGTAGGTTTGTCGTCCTTGCAGAAGACCTTGCCAAGGTTAGAAGGCCACAAACAAACCAATTTGGACCGAGGTTCCTAATCCAGATTTTAATTTCATGTGCTTTGATTTTTTCAGACCATTTTCTCTCCAAGGTAAAATAATGACCATTTTAATTGGCTGCCACTTACAGAGAGTTTCCAATAAGCATGATGGCATACGTATATTTTTCTCTGGCATTCTGGGTGTGCTCTGGTTCTTATGATCAAGCTGGTGAAACTGACTTTTACTGCATTCTGCATGCCATGATCAGTTGACTATAAATTAAATCCTCTTTTCCAAAAGCCATTATCCATTAGTGCTAATTTGTTTGCTTCTCATTTCCACTGATCATTAGAGTCTCTGGTTGTGAGCACCAAATTGGAAATGATTTCTTTGACATTTCAAAAAATTTTCTCTCCTTCTTGAATGCCATTTGGCTGCAGCTAAAGAACATTATGGTTTGCAGAGGAACAGTTCACTCCAATTACAATTTAACTGACAGTTCATGGCACTGAATCCCTGTCCTTAGTGTCCAAAGATGACACCGCTGCTGACATTGCTGTTTCCTGTCAGCTGTAAAATGCCTCATAGACTATGCACTGGCCTTCTTGGATGGAGATTCTGCCGCTCTGCACATGGCAGCTTTGGGAAGTTGGTAGTTTTACGGACCTACATATCATGAACATTCAGATATAACCATCTAAACGGGAGCTGGCTGATTTCTTTACTCATTCACCCAGCGAGCATTTTATTAAACATCTGTTTTGCGCCAGGCATTAGGCAGGCCCTGGGGACATAGAGACAGGGAGGACCAACCCCTGCCCTTGAGGAACTCACATTCTAGTGGGAGGGACGGTGAAGTTTTACAGCATAGCAGGAGAAGAGGTGGTATAAGTGGGACCACAGACCTGAGAACCCCTAGCTGTCTTGGGGAATTAGCCAAAGGGCAAAAAGGAGGCTGGCCATTCCTGATGGCAGAGCAGGGTTGAGATACAAGTGGGCCCTGGAAGGGCCTGGGGAGTTGAGAAGTTGGTGTCTGCTGTAACGTGGAAGTGACTGCAGATGAGGCTAAGCTGGCGTCAAGTTTTGAAGGATCTTGTATGCCACATTGAGTTCAGACTTTATCCTGTAGGCCAGAAGGAGAAATTTGGGGGTGAAGAAGGGAGGAAGTGTAGAAGCTTGAGGGAAAGGCTTTGTTTATGTATTTGTTGGGGTTGACAGAGATCGAGCAAGTTTAGGAGGAGTCAGAGGAGATGGAGAGATTGAAGATAGAGGGGCAGAATCTAGCTCACATGGAAAGGCTGCGTGCCCATGTGGTGAGGTTAAGAATAGGGGGAGAGGACTTCCCTGGTGGTGCAGTGGTTAAGAATCTGCCTGCCAATGCAGGGGACACGGGTTCAAGCCCTGGTCCAGGAAGATCCCACATGCCGCGGAGCAACTAAGCCCATGTGCCACAACTACTGAGCCTGCGCTCTAGAGCCCGTGAGCCACAGCTGCTGAAGCCTGCATGCCACAACTACTGAAGCCCCCATGCCTAGAGCCAGTGCTCTGCAACAAGAGAAGCCACAGCAATGAGAAGCCCGCCCACAGCAATGAAGACCCAACATAGCTAAAAAAATAAAAAAAAAAAAAAAAAAAGGATAGAGGGAGAAGGAGTTCCCTGGTGGCCTAGTGGTTAGGATTCCAGGCTTTCACTGCCGTGGCCTGGGTTCAGTCCCTGGTTGGGGAACTGAGATCCCGCAAACCATGTGGCACAGCCCCCCCCAAAAAAAAATGGAGGGAGAGAAGGGAGTTGCTCCTGATGGGCCCTGTTCTCTCTGTGAAGTAGGAAGCAGGGTTATCTGGGCATCCTCCCTGATTCCTCTCCCTTTCATCCTCCACAGTCAGACAGTCACCAGGTCCTGTCGCTCCTTCCTATGTGGTGTTTCTACTTCTCTCCAACCCTCGTGTCATCAGCATCTTTTGCCGAGATTATGGGAACAGCTTCCTAACTGGTGCCCTGCCTCCAGTCTTGCCCCTTTCTGATCACCTTTCTACACTAGAGTCAAGATGCTATTCCTAGAACAAAGGCTTTTCTTGTCACTCTTGACTTAAAGCCCTTGACTTAAAATCCTCACGTTGCCCTCAGGGTAGAGTGCTGACCCTGCAGCAGAGCATCAAGGGCCCCTTGTTCTCTGGCCTCCACCCGTTTTCCCAGCCTCGTCTCTTGCCGCTTCCATCCTCATACTGTGCTCCAGCCACTCTGAACAATCTCAGCAATGAAAATAAGAACTAAGCTTTATTGAGGGTTTCCTATATGTTAGGCAGTTTGTTGACCCTTACGAGGGTCATAATACCTCATAATACCTTATGAGGTATTATTATCCCCTCTTCTCAGGTAAGAGAACTGAAGCCTGGAGAGGTTAAGTAATTTGCATAACGTCACACAGCCGGGAGGTGGAAGATCATCCAACTCCAGTGTCTGTGTTCCTGACCACTATGCCACACTGCCTTCCACTCGCAATTCTTTAAATATACCTTACACTTGCGCGCTTCTGAGCCTCCGCATATTTTATTCCCTCTACCTGGAGTACAGCTTCCTCACCTCTTCACCTGGCTAGCTGCAGATGCCTTTCAGCCTGGATGGCATCTCCTCTGGAAATCTTCCATAACAGCCCGCACCCCAACTAAGGCTGGGTTAGGTGTCCCTCGCTCACATTCCCAAAGTATCCTGTGCTTGCCCCGTCCTAGCGCTTACCACACTCTTGGACTTAAAATGGTTTATTTACAGGGCTCTATGCCACCCCCAAACTGCATACCCCTTGAGGGAAGGAACTCTGTTTTGTTCTCACAGTTATCCCTAGAGGCCTAACCCAAGGATGGGACACGCGTGTCTCTCAGTATTTGTTGACTTTCACGTTGAATGGAATTGCTGATAGTAAGGTTGGCAGTGGGGCAGGGGACTCCTAGTCACGTCTGAGACAATTTACTGAGGATTTACGTACAATGTGACAGGCACTGGAAACTGAAAGATGGGATGGCAGGAGGCAGCAGCCAGGGATGCGGGCTGTCCAAGAGAAGATGTCAGGGTGGAGAGGCGTCAGGGAAGAAATCCTTTTGAGCAGGAGGGATGGTCAGTGATGTTAGTTGTTGCAGCAACAGAACAAGTAAACAGAGGACTAAGATGTCCTCATTGACCTGGACAATTAGGAGGTTATCAGAGACATGGCTGAATGTGCAAGCAAGTGAAGGGGGAGTGCAGAGAAGCAGAATTGCAGTGGGTTGAGGAGAGACTGGTCCGTGGAGGATCAGAAAAGAGTGTGTAGACTGTTTTTAAGAAGCTTTCCTGTGAAGGGCAAAAACCAGAGAGGTGACTGCAGGGGGACAAGAGGGTGAGTTAAGTGGTTTTTGTTTTCATTTTTGCTTATTTTTGTTTTAGGATAGGCAAGAATTAAGTAAGTTAAGAAAAAATGCCTAATTAAAGAGAGCAGTTGAGGACCCAGGGGAAGAGGGAGTAGTGGATGGAGTGGGGGCTCTAAGGAGGCAGGATGGGTGGGTGTAGAGCTGTGGTAAAGGGGTAAAGAAGGAAAAGAGAAGGATGGGTATGGATACCATAACATGGGAAGAATGAAGAGACTGTGAGGACGTTTTTGCCTAATGGCCTATAACTTTTTTGTGAAGCCCAAGAGTAGATCTCCTGAGAACAGATGGAAGGGGTGGGAGGGTAAGGAGCTCGGAATTGTAGACTTCCCAGGCTATTCACAAAGTTTAGGCTGTGGACCATGAGTGTGGACGCTGGATTGGATGGAGGTCACCAGAGTCCAGATTTTGTGCCTCTCCTACAAGCCCCAGCAGACCCTGGGATTTACCCCCATGAGAGCACTTTACACTTTTCAGTAAAATCATCTGGTTCCCTTTCTCTCTACCCCACCAGTTTGTAAGCACCTTTTTATTTTTTTAACATCTTTATTGGAGTATAATTGCTTTCCAATGGTGTGTTAGTTTCTGCTTTATAACAAAGTGAATCAGCTATACATATACATATGTCCCCATATCTCCTCCCTCTTGCGTCTCCCTCCCTCCCACCCTCCCTATCCCACCCCTCTAGGTGGTCACAAAGCACCGAGCTGATCTCCCTGTGCTATGTGGCTGCTTCCCGCTAGCTATCCACCCTACATTTGGTAGTGTATATATGTCCATGCCACTCTCTCACTTCGTCCCGCTTACCCTTCCCCCTCCCCATGTCCACAAGTCCATTCTCTACATCTGCATCTTTATTCCCGTCCTGCCCCTAGGTTGTTCAGAACCTTTTTTTTTTAGATTCCATACATATATATGTGTTAGCATACGCTATTTGTTTTTCTCTTTCTGACTTACTTCACTCTGTGTGCCAGTCTCTAGGTCCATCCACCTCACTACAAATAACTCGTTTCTTTTTACGGCTGAGTATATATGTGCCACATCTTCTTTATCCTGTCGTCTGTCGATGGACACTTAGGTTGCTTCCATGTCCTGGCTATTGTAAATAGAGCTGCAATGAACATTGTGGTACATGACTCTTTTTGAATTATGGTTTTCTCAGGGTTGTAAGCAACTTGAGGGCAAAAAATATATTTGTTATGTTGACCAATGCCAGTCCCAGTGCTTGGCTAGGAGTGGCACCCAGGACATCTGTTTACTTAATTACTGTGTGGGGTTAAGGAAATTAAAATGCTCATTATGAGCACAGTGTGTTGGATGTCAATTTATTTTATTTTTATTTATTTAATTTATTTATTTAATTTATCTTTTTTTGGCTGTGTTGGGTCTTCGTTGCTGTGCGCGGGCTTTCTCTAGTTGCGGTGAGTGGAGGCTAACTCTTCGTTTAGGTGCATGGGCCTCTCACTGCGGTGGCCTCTCCTGTTGTGGAGCACGGACTCTAGGCACCCGGGCTTCAGGAGTTGTAGCACGAGGGCTCAGCAGTTGTGGCGCACGGGCTTAGTTGCTCCACGGCATGTGGGATCTTCCCGGACCAGGGCTCGAACCCATGTCCCCTGCATTGGCAGGCAGATTCTTAACCACTGCGCCACCAGGGAAGCCCGGATGTCAATTTAAATAACACTTGTTGAATATCCATGATGTGCCAGGGACGATGCTGGCCAAAATTACGAAGATGGAACAGGTTGATGCTGAAATTGCCTAGCAGCTCATGGGTAAACAGGAGGACTTGGGTGCAAGAGGGTATGGCAAGTAAGTCAGCACTGGGGCAAGGGAGTCAGGGAGGGACAGGACGCCTGACCTCAGAGGAAAAGAAATGATTGTGAAACAGTATGAGGACTTTATTATTTTTTAATGAATTTATTTATTTTTGGCTGTGTTGAGTCTTCATTGCTGTGCGCGGGCTTTCTCTAGTTGCGGCGAGCAGGGGCTTCTCTTCGTTGAGCTGCACGGGCTTCTCATTGCGGTGGCTTCTCTTGTTGCGGAGCATGGGCTCTAGGCACGTGGGCTTCAGTAGTTGTGGCTCGAGGGCTCTAGAGCGCAGGCTCAGTAGTTGTGGCACACGGGCTTAGTTGCTCCGTGGCATGTGGGATCTTCCCGGACCGGGGCTTGAATCTGTGTCCCCGGCATTGGCAGGCGGATTCTTAACCACTGTGCCACCAGGAAAGTCCCAGCAGTATGAGAACTTTAGAGAATGGTGTGTGAAGCATGGGGAAGCTGGCAGCGTCCCCTTGGTTCCTACTGGAAGCAGTGATTTGGGGGGCGGGGTACGGGGGGACAGACTCGTATTTCAATTGAAGACGTTCTTCGGCCTGAATTGAAGAAGGGTAATGGGTATCAACTGGAGAGTTTTAAGCAGGGAAGTATGCCCGATTTGCATTTTTTAAAGAATCTCACATCACTACCTGGAGAATATAGCCAATATTTTGTAATTACTGTAAATGGAGTGTATCCTTTAAAAATTGTATAGAAAATAAAGCGCATTTTATTTTAATGATATAAAAAGAAGACTGTCGCATCACTGTGGAGATTAGGTTGGGGTAAACCCAAAGATCAGTTAGGAGGCTGTTGCAGCGATCCACGTGAGGGATGGGGGTAAACTACAACAGTGGCAGTGGAGATGAAGCTAAGTAGACTGATCTGAGGGAGATTTGGGTGGTATAATTGGCAGAACCTGGCAGCAGATTGGATGAGGAGGGCAAGGGAGAGGAATACATCAACATAGCTCTTGAGTGACTAGGAGAGTGGTAACAGTCACTGAAATAGGACCAACGTAGGGAAAGGAGCAGGGGTGAGGGCTTGATGAGTTCAGTTTGGGACTTATGGATTTGAAGAGTGTGTGAAACCTACCAAGGAAGACGTCTGTGGTCATTTAATCATATTCTCAGCCTGGGAGGGAGGCCCAGGCTGAAAATACGGATTTGGGAGTCATAAAGCCTACAAATGTAATATGAACTCTTGAAAGTGGTACGTTTCTCCCCTTTTCCCAGTTTTCTTTCTTTAATTCTTTTTAAAACTGTACTTATTAGGTTTTAGGGTTTTTTTTTTCAATCATCATCAAATCTTATTTTGAAGAAAAGTTGAGATTAAAATAAATATGTGGGGCTTCCCTGGTGGCGCAGCGGTTGCGCTTCCGCCTGCCGATGCAGGGGAACCGGGTTCGCGCCCCGGTCTGGGAGGATCCCACATGCCGCGGAGCGGCTGGGCCCGTGAGCCATGGCCGCTGAGCCTGCGCATCCGGAGCCTGTGCTCCGCAACGGGCGAGGCCACAGCAGAAGGAGGCCCGCATACCACAAAAAAAATAAAATAAAATAAAATAAATATGTGGCTGTAGTCTCTTGATTAAACATGGCTGCCCCCGTATTTCCTCCTACCTCTCAAAACCTTGCTGACTTAACACTAAAGAAATATAAAAGGTATTAAGTTACAAAAGCTCAGAGAAGGAAGCAACAGCAGATGAAAGTCAACAGATATATGGAAGTAGAAGGCAGGTGGGGGAGTGTTACCTGACTTGAAACATCCTAAGAAGTTACAAACCAGCTGCCAACCAGGGGAGATTACCAACAAGAAGCAAATCAGCTCACCCAGTTTAATCTCCAAGATGCTTAATGCCTTGGAAGCATGAGTTACTCCAGAAGGTCAGCAATGAGGTACAGGGCTAAACATGGGGGCTTGGCTGGAGTCTGTGTGGAGAGCACTTTGCTGCGGCCCCAGAGCTCCGCTCTCAAAAGCCAAACGACTACTCTAAACTCTCTTGCTGCATAAGGAGGAACTCTGGAGGCCTCCATACTCAGGGACTTCAGGCAGGGTTTGAAGGGCAGGGATGAGATACAGGGTGGAAAACTGAGGGATGGAGGGAAGATTTACACACTACATGGTGGCAGCCCTAGTCCCTCCCCCACCCCACCCCCAGGATGCCAGCAGCCAGGCACTTAGCACCCCTACCCTCTCATCCTCCCTGGGAAAGTAGAAAACTCTTCTCCAGAGGCCCTGAGAATCCCAGGTAGGGAAAAAAGAAAAAAAAAAAACTCTCCACTGACTGACATTTGTGAGTTTCTCAGTGAAAAGTCTAGTTTGTTGCCTGTTAAAGAAATTTTCAAAAACTGAAGAACACAGCATGGAAGGCTTAGTATAATAACTGAAAAAGACCTGCACCAAGGCACATCATCATACAATTTCAGAAAAGGTTTGCAAAGCATCAAGAGTGAAAAAACAAGCCACAGACAAAGGCACAGAAATCAGAATGATGTCAGATTTCTCAACAGCAGCCCTGGGATGCTCAATCGAGGGAAGCTTGTTCTAACCTGGAATTACACACCCAACCAATCTGACATGAACTCAGAATACTTTCAGATTTTCAGGGACACAGAAGAAAATTCATTTCTTAGGAAGCTACTGGAGAATGTGCTTTAACAAAATGAGAGAGTAAACCAAGGAGGATGAGGTGGATCCAGGAAATAGGGCAATAGCGAAGACAGGCAAAAGGAAATCCCAGGACAACATTTGTACGCCAAGCTTAGCAAGCAGCCAGTCCAAACTGGAGCAGAAAGACAGAGGTCCTTGGGACAGAGTTCTCCAGGGAGAAGATGGGGCTGATCAGTTAGGGGTTGAACATTCAGAAAGATCATTGCTGTGTGTTTGGAATATTTGGAAGAAAACAGCTCTAGTACTTAGAAAATTAAACAATTGAAAAAAGAAACAATTATTAACTCCAGGTAAAACCAACTTGTAAGAGAAGGAAAACATAATAGTCGTTTACAGCTTGAATGAACAGTGTTTATTTACTTGGTCAATAATGTAAACACTAACTATTGATTTAACTATAAATTGTGGAAAACTATATTGTGAGAATGAGGGGAGAAAAATGGGGGTTAGAGTGGTGCAAGAGAGCTAATTCCTCAGAATTAGAAATAAATAGTGCCTAAAATTGACGAATCAAATAATAGTAATGTATTAGTTTGCTAGGGCTGCCATGACAAAGTGGCACAGACCAGATGGCTTAAACAACAGAAATTTATTATCTCACAGTTCTGTACCTCTGATAAATGTGTCCAAGATCAAGGTGTCACAGGATTGGCTTCTTCTGAGGCCTCTCTCCTTTGCTTGCAGATGGCTGCCTTCTGGTGTCTTCAGATGGCCTTCCCTCTTTATGTGTCCGTGTCCTAATCTCCATTAATAAGGATACCAGTTATGTTGGATTAGGGCCCGCCCTGATGACTTCATTTTAACTTAATTACCTCTTTAAAGACCCTATCTCTAAATAGAGTCACATTCTGAGGCACTGGGGGTTAGGGCTTGAACATATGGATTTGTTGAATTCAGCCCATAGCAAGTAGTATAAACTCATTATTTGGACAAATAAGGTAACACCAGAAGAAATAGCCAAAAGAGCTGAAAGTGATTGCCTCTGAGTGAGACTGGAGGATGGAAAAGGGGGAGGCAGGTACTATTACTCTTTTACTTTGTCAGGTGGGCAGTGGGGCCTTGAACCCAGTCTGACTCTAAATCTCATGTTCTTCCCCACTACTACGAGATTTGGAGCTCCTCCAGGCCAGGGCAGTGCGGTGCGCCTCTTCACACGTGTGCTCCCTCATCGCCTCGCACAGTGCTTTACTACATATGTATGACTTACAGCTGTACCACTATGACTTTAAAGCTGCCATTTGTCAGTTTTCTTTTCCTGTTTAAAAAAAAAAAAAAAATGCTGATGGGGAAGACAGAGCCAAGGAAACCTCGAGGGGCCATAATATGGAGCATCCAGCTGAAAGTTTCCCACCGTTGGTGTTCTAGAATTGTTGGGTGCATCTCTGATAGCACTTTGAGTTTTGATCCTAGAAACGGTCCATCCACGGCAGGGGAGGGGCACAGGCTGCTTCCTGCTGTTGGTGGTGTATCAACCCCTCCTTCCTGGGGTCTAGAACAGCCACTCATCCCCGGTTTCTTGAGTCCAGTTTGGCTGTTAAAGGTGCCCATGGCCTCTGTAAGTTATTCTCAGACTTAGGGCTGTAATGTCATTCACAGTGATTGATGCCTGATCCCATGAGGGGTTTTGGTCATTTTTGTGTTTCGGTTGATCCACAGTTATTCACCTGGCTGTTAAGACTGACAGGATACTGTAGTTGGCTCCATCCCTGAGGCTACGTGGCGCCCTTCCTGGGAGCACATACCCGGTGTCCTCTGAGGAGCAGTGGAGGTTGGTGTGTATGTCTGTCTGTCTTAGCATGCCTCAACTGCTTCCTGATAAAATTCTGAGAGTTGGGCCCCATCAGTATCTCAAGTACATGTGAGGAAACGTTAATTTAGAATCAATTTTAAGATGTTTCAGACTGTAAAGTCCTTTTAACTATATCTCTGGCGAAGATGTAGAAGCACTTTATGGGACTGTAAATTTCATGTTGAACAGTCTTCGTGAAATACACATCTCCCCTACACACAAGCTGTTTTCTCCATATCAATCATGGCCCGGCAAGTAATGTTTCACAAATATTCTGTAAAGCACAGAAAACCCCATGATAATGTGAAATATGACTTTCACTTGTCTGTTAGACAAAAGAATCACACATGCCTCTCTCCCATCAGCACTAACATTTGTTATGGATAATAACACTTTCAATCACAACTATTTTTGGAAAGCGGGTTTATTTTAAACCTTCCCTCCCCCACTGAAAACACTCTTCCAAGGACACAGACTCCTACAAACCACAGCCCAGTAATCTAACTCTGGAATGAGATCTTTTTCTTCCCACTAACTTTGTTTAAAAGTTGTTTTTAAGAGAGTTAGTCTAAAGGCCACAGGTACAATATTAAGGAGCATTTTACCTTGGCTGATTGGCGTAAGAGGGGCCTGGGTCTCTAAAGGCCCAGTCTCTGATGTTGTGTGAGGTGAGGGCTGAGAGAGGCCATGGTTTTAGGCAGTATCTGCATATCACCTGGAGCCTGTGGTCCTTTTAGTTGCGGGCACCAGCAGAGAAGCCAAAGAGCTAAAGATTTATATTGTATATTCTTAATTCCATGACAACGCAGCTGGATCCTCCCTGTTCAAGTAGCAGGTGACCAGTCCTAGAGGTGTATTTTGAACGTCACTACATCCATGAGGATGACAGAGGCTCACCCTGCCTTCAGAGGATTGCTGGAAAAGCAAAACTCACAGAGTAACTACAGGCCTTGCATGGTTCTGAATACTTTGGTAACCTGTCTGTTTTCCCTCCTCTGTAGCCAACTTGAGGACTCACTGATCATGACTTCTATAAAGGAGCAGGCAGCAATTAGCCGGCTCTTGAGTTTTTTACAGGATTGGGACAATGCTGGCAAAGTCACAAGGAGTCACATCCTCAACAATTTCATTGAAACCAACCAAGGCAAGACTGCCCCTGAGCTGGAACAGGAGTTTTCCCAGGGAGCCAGCTTGTTCCTGGTCCGCTTGACCACCTGGCTTAGACTCACGTATCCTTTGCTGAACAGGAAAACAAATAGGCAATCTTCAAAAGAGAAAAGGGGGCTTCCCTGGTGGCGCAGTGGTTGAGAGTCCGCCTGCCATTGCAGGGGACACGGGTTCGTGCCCCAGTCCAGGAGGATCCCACGTGCCGCGGAGCGGCTGGGCCCGTGAGCCATGGCCGCTGAGCCTGCGCATCCGGAGCCTGTGCTCCGCAACGGGAGAGGCCACAACAGTGAGAGGCCCGCGTACCGCAAAAAATAATAATAATAAATAAAAATAAAATAGAAGAGGGTCCTCAGCAGGAGGAATTCAGCAGTAGGGAAAAAAAAAAGAGAGAGAAAAGGAACAAAGGTAGTCGAGGGAGCTCTTCTCCTGATTCTTTCTCAGATTTTAGAACAGGACATCTAGTGATCAAAATACCATCCCTGAAGTCAAGAACTCCCTCAACATCCTGTCTTCCCAATCTACAAATATATCCTCATTCTCACTGCTAACCTCTCTTGCTCCCATCAGAGTTGAAGTGGTTGTGCCTTGTCTAGGACTAATACTCTGTCTGTGTTGTGCTTGAATCCCTTCCCATCTCCCCAAGGACTTTATTCGTTCTCTCCTATAGCCTTCACTTTTGCCTCATTACCAGATTTTTCATCAGCATTTATGTATGCTCAAATCTCTTCCACCTTAAAATTTTAATTCAGTCCTTGTCTGGAACCTATATTCCACCTTGCTTCTACCCTTCGTGCTGAAGCCTGTTGAAAAGTCTGTTGAACTTCCCCGCCTCCCTTTCTCCTACACCCACTGCAAGCTGACTTCTGTCCCCTCCACTCCACTGACACAGGTCTTGCCAAGGTTACCAATGCTTTTCTAATTGTAAAACCCAGTGACCACATCCTCAGACCTTATACAGGACCTCTCAGTGGCATTTGTCAGCCAACCATTCCCACTTCTCAAAACATTCTTCCCTGAAACTAATGTAATGTTTATGTCAATTTTACCTCAATAAAAAAAAAGAGAGAGAGAAGGAAAGCAAAAAGAAGCACATATAGACCATATCACCACACACACACACACACACACACACACACACACTCACACACAGTCACACACGCCCACTGTCACACACTTCCTGTGGTTTCTGATACCAGTTCTCTTGGTTTTCTCCTTTCTTTCTGTCCATCCTGCTCCTCTTCAGCCATGCCTTAAATGTTGGTGTTTGCCAGACTCCAGCAACAGCCCTCTGTTCTACTTGCTCTCAGCTTCTGCCTAAGTGATCTAGCCACTGTCAGGATGTCAGCACCACTCCAGTTTGAGGACTCTCAGATGTGTACCCTGCCCACATTTCTCTGGAATCTGAGTTCCATACCTGTTAACCCAGCTGCCACCTCCACTTGTCTCCCACAGACTCTCACGTTTCTGGCTTGGGAAACTAGGCGAATGGGACATCATTATGTGGGAAGAGAATACAAGGAAAGGAGTGAGTCTGGGGGTAGATAAGTTTGATTTGGGACATGTTGTGTTTGAGGTGCCAGTGCTCAGGAGCCCCAGAAGCAGACTTGGGGCTGAAGACAGATCTGGTCCCCATGATGGTGATAGTTTGAGTCGTGGGTGGATTTCAGGATATTCCTGCTCCGTGTGCCCGTAGCACTCCATGGATTCATCTCAGACCCTTTCCTTATGTATTTTTCTCGTTGCCTGAACCCTCTCCCCTTCCCTAAACCTCCTCTTTATTTAACTAATTTATACTCCATTATTCAGGTCTCAATCCAAGCATCACTTTCTCAGGAAGCCCTTTTCAGAGCCCCAGACTAGCTTAGGTTCCCCTGTTAAATATACTCATGGCACTTCCTCTATTTTAATAGTCATAACATCTTGTTATTACCTGCTTAATATCTCTCTTCCCCCACTGGATTGTAGGCTCTACAAGGGCAGGAATTACATCTGTTCTACTCCTCTCTGTATTTCTAACACCTAACACGTGCCTGGCACATAATGGGTACTTAATACATGTTTGTTGAACAAGGGAATGAATGAACCAGAGACTCTGAAGCTAAGCAGAACTAAAGGCTTAGGTAAACACAGCTCTCTCTTCTTATAGTTAATCACTGATAAAATTATTAATTAGACTCAGGCCTTGAACACAGTCCGACGGGAATCCACTGAGTACATCTCTAGGTTAACCCCAATATTCTCAGACATTAGTGTGCATAAAAGAGGTTTAAAATGCAGATAACCAGTCTGCCTCCCCACCCCACCACCAGGTTTTGATTTAGTAGATTAAGGGTGGGTCCCTGGACTCTTTATTTTTCTTTTCTTTTTTTTAAATTAATTTATTTATTTTATTGTTTTTTTATTGGATTAAAATTGCTTTACAATGTTGTGTTAGTTTCTGCTGTACAGTGAAGTGAATCAGCTATATGTATACATATATCCCCTCCCTCTTGGACCTCCCTCCCAAGCCCCCCCATCTCACCCATCTAGGTCGTCACAGAGCACTGAGCTGAGCTCCCTGTGCTGTACAGCAGGTTCCCACTAGCTATCTGGGTTTTTTGTTTGTTTGTTTTGTTTTGGCTGCATTGGGTCTTCATTGCTGTGCATGGGCTTTCTCTAGTTGCGGCGAGCGGTGCTACTCTTCATTGCGGTGCGCAGACTTCTCCTTGCGGTGGCTTCTCCTGCTGCGGAGCACAGGCTCTAGGCGTGCGGGCTCAGTAGTTGTGGCACGCAGACTCAGTAGTTGTGGCTTGTAGGCTCTAGAGCGCAGGCTCAGTAATTGTGGAGCACTGGCTTAGCTGCTCCGTAGCATGTGGGATCTTCCCAGACCAGGGCTCGAACCCACATCCCATGCATTGGCAGGCAGATTCTCAACCATTGTGCCACCAGGGAAGCCCTAGCTATCTGTTTTACACATGGTAGTGTATTTATGTCAAACCTAATCTTCCAATTCGTCCCACCCTCCCCTCCCCTCTCTGTGTCCTCATATCCGTTCTCTATATCTACATCTCTCTTCCTGCCCTACAAATAGGTTCATCTGTACCATTTTTCTAGATTCCACATATATGCGTTAATATACGGTATTTGTTTTTCTCTTTCTGACTCACTTCACTCTGTATGACAGACTCTAGGTCCATCCACATCTCTACAAATGACCCAATCTTGTTCCTTTTTATGGCTAAGTAATATTCCATTGTATATATGTACCGCATCTTCTTTATCCATTCATCTATCATTGGACATTTAGGTTGTTTCCATGTCCTGGCTATTGTAAA